>NC_069504.1:608286687-608491687 GCF_027579735.1 Bombina bombina | reverse complement strand
ATTTTTTTTAACTGAGAAATGAAATCCACAACCCCAAATAAATATATTCTTCCTTAAAAAAAAAGCGCTTTGAGTCCCACTGGGAGAAAGGCACTATATAAATACTAGTTATTATTATTATTCTACCTAAAAGATCAAACTGAGACAACTTCCTTAAGAAACTTTCTATCAAAGGCTGCTTCAGAAGAAGCAAAAACCTCAAAATGTAGAATTTAGAAAAAAATAAACGAACAAGACCAACTAGCTGCCTAGCTATTTAGATCAACTGAAGCCCTATTTTTGAAAGACAAAACATTGCAACTGACATTGTAAAATGAGCAGAAATCTGCTGCAGCTGGGGCAGACCTCCCTCCAAATAAGCTTTGAAAAACAAAAGATTTAACCAAATGGCTAAAGAAAAAGCAGAAGTTTTCCGACCCTTCCAAGGATCAGAAAGAAGAACAAACTAAAAGTTTGTCTAAAATCCTAGTAGCAGTAATGAAATATTCAAGTGACCAAACAATATCCAAGTAATGCAATGATCTCTCAGGAGCATACCTAGAAAAGGGGCACAAAGAAGGAACAGCAATCTGTCAGCTACAATTGTCTGAATAAACCACCTTAGGAAATAAATAAAAATGTAGACCGAAAAACAGCCTTATCCTGATGAAACATCAGATAAGGAAAATCACAAAAAAAGAGAAGGTAACACAAACTCTTCTAGCAAAAAGAAATAGCCAAAAGAAATAACTTTTTCCAAGAAAGTAGATAAATGACCGGACTATGCATAAGTTCAGAAAGCAAGAACCTGCAATACCCTAACACCAGAAAAAGGATTCTATTGAGTAGATATAGGCTTGATACTGTACCCGATTAATATGAACCAGAGCCTAAAAAAAAACAATGAACATCAGGAAGATTAGTAACCTTTCTATGGAACAAAACTGAAATGAAGAATAACTGCCCCTTAAAAATCTGGCAGATAGACCCTTATCTAGATCATCCTTCAAAAACTGCAGAATCCTAAAAATTCTGAATAAATGTCAGGAAAACACCATGATTAAAGCACCATGAAATAAAAAGCCTTCCAGATTTTCTCAGTTACAGGTTTACAAAGCCTAAATCATGGTTTCAATCACAGATTCAGAGAAACCCTATGTCTAAGGATCAAGCGATCAATACCCATGCCATCAAGTTCAGAGACTTGAAATCTGGATGAAACAATGGACCTTAAGATAAGAGGTCTGACCGCAGATGAAGAGGCCAATAAGGGCTACAAAAAATACCAATATAAACTTTTTTTTTCCCCTTTCAATGATTAAAAAAGCCGTACAACATTCTAAAACAAAAGAACTGGTAACCTAGCCTCTAGAGGACACCAGACATCTACGCTCTACAAGAAAAAAAAAACATACAAATACAAAGTAATCTGCTAAACCAATTACAGATAATCTCTAACCACAGATTGCGACTAAACAAAAAAAAGGGTCGCAAATGCAGTGATCTACTGATGGAAAAGCAGGATTCCAGGACAGACACACATTCTTAAGTTTATTCTGCATGATTCCAGCAGCAATAATAACCACATTAAGAAAAAATCTAAATGTCTCCTAGAAAAGACACATTTTAAGCTGAATATGGGCACTATTAAAAGACCATTAGTGAAAAAAAAGCCTGCACAAAAAATAACCTGATGAGGGACAATTTACTTTAAACTGATCAATTAGGAAGAATCTGCTTCTATGAAAAGAAAAACTCCCAATCTCCTGAAAGACAAAGGAATAAAATCCAGAAGTCTGGATTACTTCATAATGAAGAATTCTGAAATTTATAAATTTATGCAAAGAATTATATCAAGTTTATAAAACAAAAATTAGTATACACAATACACATGCATACAATATACAACAGTGGTTCCCAAACTTTATTGGTTCACGGCGCTCTTAATGTTTCAAGATTTTTTCCAAGTCAAACCATAGTTCTATAATCTATAATGTATATTACATACATGACAGTTGCAGTGTGCAGTTGGTGGCTTGGTTCGATTAGTATAAAATGCAAATTACCTTATATGAGGTTAGCAGAGCATTGTTTGGTATTGACAAATGCTGAGAAAATGTACCTTCAGAGGCGTAACTAGAAAC
Source organism: Bombina bombina (assembly GCF_027579735.1). Lineage (NCBI taxonomy): Eukaryota > Metazoa > Chordata > Amphibia > Anura > Bombinatoridae > Bombina > Bombina bombina. Next base: position 608,489,564 of record NC_069504.1, on the reverse strand, counting down.
CACAGGACCCAGGTGCAGGAATCTAAGAAGCCCCACCACCACCACAAAACTAAAAATTTGATACTTTTTTTATTTTTATTTATTATTATATTTTTTCCCAACATTTAGTGAAGTTGTTTGGAATTTACATCTAATTTACATCTATTATCTAATTTGATTTGTTCTCACAGTATCCTTTATTGAAAAAGGCTCAGAAGGAGCAGCAGTGCACTGCTGGAACCTATGTACTGATTGGTGATACATCCACCATACGCACAGTATACAAGCTACAAACACATTGACCATTAGCATAAAGTGCAAATTGTTGTGAACACATAGGCCATGTGCAGTAAGTGTTTGCAGCTTGTATACTGTGCGTATGGTGGATGTATTTAGTACAAAGCATAAAATAAAACTCTGAGTGGAGGATGTGTGTGTATATATATATATATATATATATATATATATATATATATATATATATATATATATATACATATATACATACATATACACACACCTGTCCATATTTGTCACCTAGTCAGACACAGTATGACAGGTCCCTTACAGCCACCCTCACTTGCAAGCCTAGGGACATTATTTCATGCCATCAGCTATAGACCATATTGCATACCTCAGTAGCTATAAGTTAATTGCTGCTGCCACCCTCACCTGCAAGACTAGGGGCATTATTTAATGCCATCAGCTATAGAAGCACATTACAAATGCAGATAAATATTCTGCCTGCTGCAGTAAGAGAATAATTAGTCATTTTACCCACTGGCTGCCAGAAAGGGGCTGCAACTGCAACACATTACACTAAAGCAGTCCAGCCCTGGTTAATAGCTACGGTACTATTAACCGTTTGACAGTCAGGTGGCAGCCAGGGGGTTAAAACTAGGTGCCTGCATACACAGCTGCTACTCGTTTTACATCTTGCACTTACTTGCTTACTCTGGGCCTCCACGGTCATTCTCTTCAGCCGGGGAAATTAGATTCTGATCAGAGGCTTTTCCCTCTATCCCTTCCATGTTTTCTGCCTGAGCTGATTAATTCTCGCACAGCCCTTGTAAGTTTGCTGCCCCAATGCTACAGCCCAAGCATTGCTGTCTTGCCTATAGACCTGCTTATTACTGTACCCACTGTGACCGCTGCAAAGTGACCCGGGTGCCCGGTATATAAACACTACTGGTACTGGGGCTGGGTGATGCCTCTGGGCCTCCCTGCATGGGAGTAAAATTTGTGCTGGTAGAAAAGGGTCCAGTGTGAAGTCCCTGCAGAGCCCAACACAAGCCCCCACAGCAGGGACCAGAGAGGGTGCGAGTTGCCCAGGGCCGGGAGCATCATATCAGGCATTTTCTCTTCCAGCCTCCATTCTGCCCCCCAACCCATCCGGAACACCCCAAAGCCACTCCAACGTCTTGGGTCAAGCCACCAGATTAAAGAGCATCATTCCACTGCCCAGCATGGGCTCACTCCCAGCAGACAGTGATCATACGGGTTACGGATGTCTCATTGTGATGTCACGTGCACGCTGGCACTAAATAAGCATGCTACCGCTGGGAAAATAAAGCACCACCGCTACCCGGCAATAAATAAGCAAGCTACCGGCAATAAATAAACAAGGAACCAGCAATAAAAACTATTTGCAAAATTTGGAAGAAAAAAAAGAAAAAGTTGAAAAAAAAAAAAAGTTGAAAAAAAAAGTTTTTTTTGCTGAAGTTGGGGGCCTTCCTTGAGGGTGGGACCTCCCGGGCCCGGTTGCGATCGCGACCTCTTCAACACTGATAGTTACGCCCCTGAGTACCTTGATGTTGTTTTAATTTTTTTTTTTATTTTTTTTTAAATAAAAGCAGTTTTATTGAAAAAGAAAAGGGTATGATACAATTTGTTCAATGCCAAAATTACAGGTATATGTCTTTTCCATAATACATCTTATGTTCTCTTAATATACTGCTATTTAACATGAATATATCTGAACATGAAAACTAATATAACTTATACAAATTATTCAAGTTAGAATACTGATTTCAAATGACATGCTTACAATAATTGGGTGTGCAGCAGTATGGACCCTATGGTTTTAGCAGATGAGAATGTGACTTCTTGAGGTGAAATGTTGTTTTTAAACACTAAGTCATCCCTGATTGAGTGGGTGTATGGTCTTTGGTCTTTATGTGTTCTTCCCATAGTACCTTCATTTGGGTATAAGTATCTAATCTCTTGTTGACTAGGTAGGTGTATTCTTCGAGGTCTAGAATTTGTTTAAAAGAGTGTAGCCATTGTGCTATACTAGGTATATTTCTGCTCTTCCTATTCTTGGCCACCCATTGTTTTATGCAATTACTCCCTATAAAGATTAGATTCCTCTTATCCTTTGGGGTCTTATTTGGGATAATATTGAATAACCAGATTCGTGGATCCGGGGTTAAAGCGATTCCCACCATCCCTGACATCTCTTTTGCTATGTCTTCCCACAATTTTGCTATTGGGGGACATGTCCACCAGATATGTGACATTGTCCCTGGGTGTTCCCCACATCTCCAACAGAGTTCACTACACGAAGGAAATAACTTGCTTATTCTAACAGGTGTGAGATACCACCTCTGGATTATTTTGAGGTTCAGTTCGATTAGTTTGCTAGAGGCGGATACCTTAGTTACTGTTGAGAAAATTTGTTGTCTGTCTCTGTGTGTAAATTCTATTGCTAATTCTTTCTCCCAGCTATCAATGTAGTGAGGAATACCGCATGATGCTTGCAATATGGAGTATGTAAGGGACAGGGTTCTTTTAATGGGAGTGGTTGAGTTGCACAATACCTCAAAGGGGGTTAAGGAGCGTAATAAGTTGTTCCTCTCTTTATGTTTGTAAAGGTATGAATGACATTGTCTTAGGAAATACCAGTTATGAAATATGAGGAGCCCCTCCTCTATCAGTTCTTCAAGTGTTGTTCGTTCCCTAAGTGTAACATCATGGTGGGTCTCGGATTTTGTGACCTGTTGTGCGACTGTATTAAACCTATTCCTGGCTCAAAGTCTTTATTATCTAAAAGAGGAGTTAGTGGGGAGGCTCTGGATGATATGTGTGGGTATTCTACTAATATCCTGTCCCATACTTTAATAGTTTCCAGGATAGGTGCGTTTTGACTGATTTTATTTGACAGTGTTGTGCGTCTCTGCCAGCACAATGTGCTTAGGTGTCTTTGCTCTGTGAGGTCATGCTCTAATCTTACCCACGCTTTGTATTCATAATTCGTGGACCAGTCTACTACTCTTTGCAGAAAGACTGCTTGTCTATATTTTTTAAGATTAGGGACCCCCAGCCCCCCTTCTTTAATACGAACACACATTAATTTTCTGTTTATCCTTGCTTTTTTTTTATCCCAAATGAAGTCAAACATGTTGTTCTGCAGATTAGTCAAAAAGTTTAGGGGTAAGGGGATAGGTAGGGTCTGTAAAAGATATAGGATACGGGGTAGGACATTCATTTTTATAGTATTGATTCTGCCTAACCATGTGATATGTTGGGAACGCCATGATGACATGTCAGCTATCAGTGACCTCTGTAGGGTTTTATAATTAAGCTCAAACATCTCCTGAATGGATGGCGCTAGCATAATCCCCAAATATTTTAGGCTGTTTTTTTGTATACGGAATGTGCAAATATCTTGTGTTTGTTTAACTAGGGCCTTATCGCATTGTAATGGGAGTAGTTCTGATTTGTTTTTATTAATTAGGAAATTAGAAGCCACATGGAATTTGTCAAATTCTTCTATCAATCTGGGAACCGATTCTAAGGGGGATGTTAGAAAGAACAAGATATCGTCTGCATACAGTAAGGCCTTATGCTCTGTCTCTGCTATGTGGAGGCCTCTTATCCTATTGTTTGATCTTATTTTAGTCGCTAGGATCTCCACTACGCATGCGAACAACAGGGGTGACAGCGGGCAACCCTGTCTGGTCCCATTTGATATATGAAAGGCCCTAGAGAAGATCCCATTCACTCTGACCTTGGCCGTGGGAAGTGTATATAGAGCCATGATTTTTGAAATAAATGTTTCGCATATCCCAAATTTCCCTAGAACTCTGCGTAAGAAAAGCCAACTGACACGGTCAAAGGCTTTCTCCGCGTCAGTGGAGATCACTGCCGTTTGTATTTTCTTGTTTTGCAAATAGTTGATGAGATGTATAGCCCTGACTGTATTATCTTTTGCTTCGCGTGCTTGAATAAAGCCCACTTGATCACTACTGATGATGGATGGTAAAATCATGCCTAGTCTGTTTGCAAGAATTTTTGAGTATATTTTTAGGTCTGAATTCAATAACGAAATTGGCCGAAAGTTCTCAGGTCTATCTGGGGGTTTACCTGGTTTTGGGAGCACTGTTATATAAGCCTCTAGGTTATGTGTCGTGAATGGTGACTTCTCTGTAATGTCATTAAAAAGTGTCAACATCTGGGGGATCAATGTGTTTTTAAATTTTTTGAAATAACCATTGGAGAAGCCATCCGGTCCCGGCGCTTTGTTTGCTGGTAGTTGGGCTATTACGTCTTTTATCTCTTTGTGTGTTATCGGGGCTTTCAAAGTGTTGTTCTGATCTATTGTTAGTTGGGGCAAAATTACATCACTCAAGTATTCCTGAATATACCCATTTTGATCTATGGGGTTTTCTATTTCACCCTTCAGATTGTACAATTGTTCGTAATACTCCCTAAAGGATTCTGCTATTTGGTCTGAGGTGTGTACTTCCTTATTTTGTCTATTACGAAGAGTGAGAATGTAGTTCCTATTTATTTTGCGTTTTAATTTCCTTGCTAGGATTGGGCCACATTTGTTGTCTCCCTCAAAGTACTTCTGTCTCAATTTAAGGGCACTAATTTTGCATTCTTTTCCCAACATGGAGTTGATCGAAGTCCTACAGTCAGCTATTTTCTGATGGGTTATAGGGTCTGTGGGAGTCAGTTCCCGTTGTTTCTCTAGTGTCTCCAGTAAAAGTAGTGCATCATTTAGTGTTCTGCTGGCTTGTTTGGCCTGGTATGATTGTAAGCTGATTATTTCTCCCCTTAACACTGATTTGTGTGCTTCCCATATGGATCTAATATCTAGTGTGGGGTTTGTGTTCGTGTTGATGTCAAAGTATTCTTCTAATAACTTTTCTAATTTCTGGAAGTAGACCGGGTCCTCTAGTAGGCTCTCGTCCAGTCTCCATGTGTATTGTTTGCAGGGGATGTGTGGCCAATTTAGATCGCAACTGACTATTGAATGGTCAGACCATGAATTCGGAAGGATCTTCAGTCGTGTTACCCTGGAAAGGTTTGTGACATCTACCATGAAGTAGTCAATACGTGAGTGTCTATGGTGGGGATTAGAATAGAAGGTATACTCTATCCTGTCAGGGTATGTCACTCTCCAGGCGTCATGTAAGGCAAGGTCTCTCAAGTGTGACTTAACCATGTTGATCACTCGATGTGGTGTGGAGGAGGAGTGATTGGAGTTATCTAGAGTAGGGTTCAGGGTTAGGTTAAAGTCCCCTCCCATTATCACTGCTCCCCTAGCTATCTCTAAGAGTAAATTAGAGAGTCTTTTGAAGAATATATCTTGCTTTATATTAGGGGCATAAACATTCACTAGGGTGACCATTGAGTTATACAATTTACCAATTAGAATGAGGTACCGCCCTGATTTATCTGCATGTTTTTTAATTAGGGTAAAAGGGATACCTCTCTTTATGAGGATACCTACTCCGTTTGTTTTAATGGAATTTGATGCATAATATGAGTTCCCAAATTTAAACGCAAAAGTTTTAGGTTCTCTCCCCTTGAGAAAATGTGTCTCCTGTAAATATATCACGTCACCTTTCTTCTGTTTAAGATCCCTTAATGCTATGTTCCTCTTGTATTGGCTATTAAGTCCCTTGGCATTATCTGTGAGCAGATGAATGCTATTCACTGTGTTTGCCATCTTAGATAATAGTTACCTCTCCCTCCCAGACTAGGATTATTGTTTTAGGTAAACTAAGTTGAATCGCCTTAGTGTGGGGTGAGTCATGTCTGTGCCATATTGCCATACTAATATACTGTGCGGCTTCTGGGCCGGGTCTATTTTTGGTCCTAAAATCAGTGCCTATGTGTGTGTATCTCCAGCAAGTCACCATGTCAAATCTAGAGTGGTCATTTGAATTAAGTTGAAAACATAAACGATTACATAAACATAAAAGAAAAACAATAACAATAAACAAAAACAATAACAAATAACATTGCTCTTTGGAAGGAACTATCCTTCCGAGCCTAAACAACGTTAGGGAGTGTGTCCAGAGTTGCTCCCTTGTTGACATATTATCATCATTTTTTACTTTACTTGAGGGGTTAGTGCAAACATACATTTGGAAATAACTTGACAATATAACAGTGTGGGCTATTGTCCTAAGTAAACTTCATACTAGGATCCTTGCAAATAAAAGTCCCGAACCTTGTTCATGTTTGTGCTCCAACATTTTTTTTTTTTTTTTCCCATTAGACAGTCTGAGTCCAACTGGAGCAAATTTGAAAGGTGATAAATATGATTCTGGTTTTATAGCATTTAACTAAATCTTACTGAATAGCAAAAGTTCCTATCTCCTAAAAATAAACAAAGTAAACAGGAAAGATCTCACCCAGTGCTGGAGTCGTGTCTGTCTGATGTTAAATCAGGTCTCTGCTTCAGTTTCGGGCACGGCTTCACTACCTGACTCTTTCGTCTTCTGTCTTTTGGACGTAACTTTTGTCCATTTCTGAATGGATTCCTGCACGTTTTGACTGTGTTTGATGTTTCTTCTGTCCTCCAATCTCACATCAGATGGATGTGGTTGACGAAAAGCCAGATTCAATTCTTCTGTCAAGGTGGGTAAATCTTGTTCCGATTTGTAGGTGATTGTGCGCCCTTCGTGTGACACAATTAGGCTAAAGGGGAAGCCCCATCTGTATTTTATTCGGTGTTCCTGTAGTACTTTAGTTATGTATCTAACCTCTTTTCTTCTTTGTATTGTGGCGGGACTAAGATCTAGGTAGATCTGAATGTTGTGGTCGACATATTGTATGGTGGGAGTAGAGCGTGCTGCTTGCCAAATTTTTTCTTTCTCTGTGTAGCGTAGGAACCGAATGATTATGTCCCTAGGCGGTGCATTTGGAGGGGGTGGAGGTCTTAGGGCTCTGTGTGCTCTGTCCAGTTCAATGTCAGGTATAGCCTGATCTTTAGCTATGAATTTAAATAGTCCTTGAAGATAGTTATGTATGTCTGGTTGTGCTATTGATTCGGGTATACCCCTTATCCTCAGGTTATTGCGTCGCCCTCTGTTATCTAAATCCTCAATTTTGTCTTGTAGAGATTCCAGCTGCGCTTGATGTACATTAGCCTGTGTTGTTACTTCATCGAATAGGGTGTTCATGGTCTCTTGTGTCTCTTCTACACATTCAATCCTCTGCCCCATCTCGTTTAAATTTCTTTTCATGTTTGCTATATCTGTGGTTATGAGAGCTTTGAGGGCATCAAAATCCGCCTTAGTGGGTAGATTAGCTAAGTCAGCTTTTATCTGGGATGCGCAGGCTTCAGAAATAGCCATGGATAGAGCATTTGGGGCATCTAAACTTATTGAGCCTTGGGCTGGAGTTTCTGCTTCAGATTGAGAATTTGCAGCGCTCTGAAAAAAGGTGCACACTGAAGCAGGTAGTTGGTTTTGGCTTTTAGGTGCCTTGTCTCCCTTGTTCTTAGCTTTGGATGTCATCTCTGCTGTACTGTTAGACCGGAGCAAAGTCTAGGGCTATAATGGCAGCGTGTTTGGTATAGGTTTTTGTGCTATTTAGTGTCTTTTGCCTCCACACCCTGTTAGTTAGCTGATATGTCTCCAAACTAATGATCTTCCCGCCAGGCCGTTATAGCAATAAAAAAACTGCCCTTTATTTTCTTAACTTCATGCGTGTGTTTTATTTCCTTGTCTTTGGCATATATAGTTCAGCATTTTAGTAATATGTAGAGTAGGTACCTCTGGTTTTATGTTCGCACGCTGTAGCCATCTGCCTGGATTCAAATTTATCCTTTCTCATAAGTGTCCCAGTTCACCTGCGGTCTAGGCCCTAATGGCGTCATACAGAATTTACATCTCCTCTCTGTTTGCGGTTAGAGCCGTGTAAAGGAGCGTCTGACTTAGCGACTGTAGTGAGCCACCTAATAACGCTTCAGCCTCTTTTGTAGGCTATTATGTTAGAAAGTCGGGTCTTACCCCTGATATGGTCCCCGAGGCCATGTGTCTCAGCCGGTATCTTGCGATAGCTCTGTTGCGGTTCCCGCTCTGATTTTCACATTGTCCGGTGTATGGGATGAGCACCTCTTAACTGTATTGGGGATCCAAAATTTTTAAATAATACCCTCTATTATGGGCTATCAGGAGCAACTCTGGTGCCGGAGCTTCACACAGCAGCGGCCATTCACCCGCACGGCCAGGCTCCGCCCCCGATGTTGTTTTAATTTTTACCTTTCTGGTGAAGAAGTCACAAGATTTACCAACCATGTTTGAATGATTGGTTTCTAAATGGCATTTTAGCTTACTTGGAATCATGTATTCTGGAGCCAAAATCTTCAAACACACTACACACTATGTTCTTTCTTCACCATTGACATTTGTTGATGTAAAGCCAAAATCCATATAATTGGCATCATATGTACAATATTTCCGCTTCTTCACACACCCACCACTAGTTTGTGGTGCATCCTCTTCATTTTCAGTCCTAGAGGCCAAATTATCAAGGGCCAAACGGCCCCTGATGCCCCTGTTTCAATGCAAGCCTTCAGGCTCACCAGAAACAGCAGTTAAGAAGCAGCGGTCTTAAGACCGCTGCTCCTTTACTGGTCCGCCTGCTCTGAGCGGCGGACAGCAATCAACCCGATCGAATACAATCGGCTTAATTGACACGCCCTGCTAGAGGCCGATTGGCTGCGAATCTGCAGGGGGCGGCATTGCACAAGCTGTTGTCGTCATTCAGCAATGTCTGTCAGACATGATCCGCTTGCACAGACAGTTTTGCAGAAAAACTGAAAATTTGGGCAGATGAGACATTCTGCACAAATACTACAACAGAATAAGGGAAAGCCTCAGATTTGTTCTTATGTTACATACATTTAGGGAAAGCCACCAAACAATCTTGATAAATAAATGACTAGATTGCAAGATCACGAGATTGCACGTCCATAGGCTCCTATGGGAGCCTCAATCTGATGCTGTCAGAGATGGCATCAGAATCTTGTGCAGCAAAGGGGGTAAGTAGCACAGCGATGGGCAGCATATAATAAATATATATGTATATAAGCATGTACATATATATTTACATTGCGGTCTATGGGAACACACAGTTCCCAAAGACCACAATATAAAGGCACTTTTGAGTGTTGTTGTGTTTTTTTTCTAACACCATACTCCTACCAACTTTAAAGCCCCAAAACTTACTAGTCCTTTTTTTTTTTTAAAATAAAAAAACTATAATGCCCTCTATTAATTTTCAGAGGACTAATTGGTACCATGAGGTCATGGTAGCAATAACCAGCCACTTGTATTGGCTGGTTAATTATCGCACTCCCGCATACGGGAAAATTAGTCCATTTGCGGGAACATGATAATTTAGAGCTCCCCTTGTATTTTAACCCTTAATGTCCATATGACATAACTCGCATTAAGAGTATAATAACCACGTCAGGTTATGTGTGTGATTGCTGAGCTGAGTTTCTGTGCTGGATTTCAACCTATGTCTCCTTGTCCTTAGTTCAGTATGCTACCTACTGAGCTATTCAGAAACTTATACACACTGGATTTATATCAAGGGAAAACAATGTTTGAAGCCCACTGAGTGTTATACACAAAACTAAATTAATTATAGGAAGTAAACGATTATGGCTGATTGCATAAAAAATTAGAGAAACACAGTTTTTACAAAGTTGAAATAACCTAGTACTGGAACAAATTTGTATAGTATAAACAACAGTGGGGACAGTTTTAGTTCCATAATACAGTGTAAAAACATTATACAGATAATTAAAAAAAATAAGTAGAGAGTTCTCTACAAATGCTCGGACATTCTTTAAGCTTAGTTTTAATACAGTAAAAAAAAACTAGACTGCAGACTCAAAATGCTAAATAAACCTCGCTGGCAGCACTTTGCTTGAGTACTAACCCCTTCCTAGCAACTAAATCCACGATTAGATGCATCAATCTGGATGAATTACAGATCCAGAATACTGCACTGCTTATCCACACTGAGAAGGTCTTAGGAAAATTGAAAATACTGGAAAGTTGTGGAGGGGGCTAACGGCCGGAGTAAGGTCAAAAAAGTAAATGGGAAAAAAAAAACATTTTCTGTACAGAGCAAACTAAGCATTAAAAACCAATAAAAACCACATTGCCTACAAAATTACAGAGTGCACAACTAAACTGTTTATTGCACAAAAATGCAAGTAGATATCTGAAAGGGCCAAACACCTATTACAGAAAGGTCCAAAAAAAGTCTCTACAAAGCTGCAACAGAATTAATAAAGTCATTCCAGTATAGTTTGTAATGTTTTAAAAAAATTGTATAAAGAATGCAGGAACCTGCAAAAAAGGCAATAATGTGTGTCAAGAGGAGAAACAGAGTGATTCCCCATGGCTATGTTGTACCTGACTGAGTACCTATAAATAGCCTCTGGGCAGTGTGTGTGTGTGCTAAGGTAAAGCTCTTACCTGCAAAAACACCCTTCCACCAGCTTACCATGCATGCAGCTGCAGCAGCATCCAGTAGAGAGTCCATCCAGTGCAGATACAGGTATCACAGAGGAAATCTTGTATGAAATACCAGAACCCCACAGTAGAAGGCTGCAGGACAAATCCCTGTGACATCTGAAGGCAGCCAATGCAGAAATCCCATAGGAAACAATCTTTTTTGCTTGTTTGAAAGTTAGAAAGCAGCCAAATGCTTCAAAAACTGCAACCTTGTAAACAATTTCATGACAGGAAACACTAGATCAGCACTATTTAATAGACACTTATCCATTGACAAACAAACAGCAAACAGTCAAACAAGTAATGAAACATATCAGCAGAGGTTATAGAAAAAGAAATATATGTAGATTCATAAAGGGGGCAAAAGACAAGTCCTTGAAACTATATAGAGGGCTCATGAAAATGTTACCATGAGGTGAAACAAAGAATCATAAACCATACCCCAAATACATCCCTCTGACAAGCACAGTACTTTGAGGGGAAACCGGGCCTCAATATTTACTGAAAACCCCTTTCTCTGAAGAATCAAACACACATCTTCATTTTTCAACCACCTCCAGCATAGGAAAAGTAAAGACTGAGGTATGTGTGAGATGGGAGGGGTTTTATAGAGCTCTTGGGATTTGGGAATCTCTGCCCCCTCCTAGAGAAGGATAATTCCCACGAGTAATGGACCATTGACTCTCACCACCTGTATGAAAGAAAAAATGTGGGCTTCCAGCAAGTGCCCCCTATAAGATAATCTTGGCTATTAGTCTCTACAAAAAAAGAGCATTGTGTAGTCTAAAGCAGTGAGTTCTTGGAACCTGGTAAGTAAGTAAAAAAGAGTACAAAGAAAATAAGTGAAACAGATAATGAGGTTAAGAAGAAAAAAAAAAGACAATCACAAGTAACCCACTATGTCAGGATATGTCAGGAAGAGTTAAACTTATAGACCACAACTGCAGAGTAATTTCCTCAGGTTCTCTGGTTTGTGTCAGTGTGAGGTTGCGATTTTTTTCCAGACAGGAAGATTAGTAGTACTGTAGGAGAAGTTTTGTATCACTAACACCTGGTATACCTACTATGAGTATTAGTAGGATGGTTGAGGGAGGGCTGTGGTTAGTCTAGCGGAGTTGAGTAGGCGGGGCTTAAGTCCATCTCGGTATTCAACAGTATGTATTACTTCCACTTTGTAGTAGTTGTGTAAGAAGGATTTATATACAGGAATATCAGATTCAGTTTACCCCAATTAAGACTGAGCCTTGTGGGTGCGATGTGGTGTCCGTGAATGTTGCAGCGTGTCAGGTTTGCAGGGAAGCTCACGCCAAACTTTTGCAGCAGAGAGTAGCCGTGTGCAGCGTGCCAGGTATGCAGAGTGAACATGCCAAACTGTAAGCAGAACATAATTGACAAAATTACTTATACATGGAGAGCGGTGTCCTCTGATATCCAAGATCTGAGTCAGTTGGAGGATGACAGAGAATAAGCATGATTCCTTGATAGCTAGGAATGCGCTCAGGTGCTCAGGAATACGTGTTCAGGTTAGCACCTTATTCAAATTACTAAGCACCTGTGGAAAGGTGTAGTAACTACATAAAGGGAAAAGGGGAGGAGTTTTAGGTGGAAGGCAGAGAAGGATTTAGGAACTCAGCCATCCTTACACACTATTAATTTATTTGTGTTACAACCTTAAAATGATTAGGTCAAGAACTGCCAGTAGTATATTGTGGAAGTGACCTTTTTACCAATTATATTTACTGGCCTTTGTATGTATCTGGAATTTCATCACTATAAACAAGAGTAAAACATTAGCAGTGATTATGCAGTTTCCTGCTAACTGGAGTTATAGAGACTGATGAACTGAATCTCTCTGCTCTGGCAAGATTATCTAAGAAGTTTTGTCAGTACTGCAAGGTCCCTCAAAACATTTTAGAAAGACAAATTCTAGCTTAAAGGAATATGAAACCCATTTTTTTTCATGATTCAGATAGCAACTTTCTAGTAAGTGTCAATCAGGGTGATGTGATTTAAATGTCTGTAGTATACGCAGAATGTAAAAGTGTCTTCATTTATAAGTATCAGAAAATCACGGAAGATTGGATTAACCCAAGCTCTAACATTTTTTATCTAGAGTTTTCTTAATGGTTTATGTAATTAACTCAGGTACCCAATACACAGGGGAAAAATGTATGCGACTATCACATGTTCTGTGTAGGCGAAGGGCCTACAGAAGCTATCAAAAAACAATCTTTAAAATGTCATCATTATCTGAATCAAATAGGGGAACTTCACTGGTCTCTCATAACTGCACTCTGCAATGATTATTTTCCCTCTTTTGCGTCTCTCAGGAGAAGATTTAGGATACTGAAACAAATTGCTGTCTTACATAAAATGTGTAGAGCTTGGTCAAATCTGCATGTATCTTGAATCTTCTACATTTCGTGAACAATCGTGTAATAGTTTTGGCTATAACAATAAAATACATTATATGACCATATAAAGGACTAGATTACAAGTGGAGTGCTAATTTATCATGCACCCGCAAACAGGCAAATTTGCCCATTTGCTGGTGTGTGATAAATAACCAGCCATTACAAGTGGCTGGTTATTGCTACCGCAAGCTTGCAGTAGCAATTAGCGCTTATAAAATTAACCAGATCTCTGGTTAATTTTATAAATGTCCCCCAAATGGCCCCAAACTAAGCGTTGGTTTTCTTTTCTTTTTTAAATGTAGCATTATTTTTTTAAAAATTAGACTTAGCAGTTTTTGGAGGCTAAAGTTGGTGGCTATGGGGTGTTAAAAAAAAAAAAACGTCACTAAAAAGTGCCTTTACATTGTAATCTATGGGAACTGTGTATTCCCTGTAAATATATATTAATATAGCCATAGACATATATATTTACATTTGCTGCCTATTGATGCACGACTTACCCCCTTTTCTGTGTTGGAACGAGGCTCCCATTGGAGCCTATGGAAGCAAGCTCTCATGAGCTAAATTCAACTTCGTGTTCGCATTGCAGCTCACCTGTTATACCAGCGCACCTTTGCGTGCATTGGTATTACAAAGTGGAGCGCAAATATCACTTTAGCAAAAGCGATATTTTGCCCTCCATTTATAATCTGGCCCAAAATGTTTTTTTTCACACCTTAATAATGAAAATACTAAATCAATTTTGTTTTATAAGTACATGGTTTTGTAGTACAATTTTAGGTAATAGTTCAGCCGAATTGCCACACCGATTGATGAAATATAACCATTTGAAACAAATCAGAATTATTACATAGGATGTTTATTCTAATTAAGAAAATTGGCTGCATTACCATGCATCCGTTTTATATATATATATATATATATATATATATATATATATATATATATATATATATATATATATATATATTCACTGGCCACTTTATTAGGTACATCTGTATAATTGCATGGTAACACAAATTGCTAATCAGCTAATCACATGGCAGCAACTCAGTGCATTAAGGCATCTAGACGTGGTGAAGATGACTTGCTGAACATCAAACCGAGCATCAAAATGGGGAAGAAAGGGTATTTAAGGGACTTTGAACAGGGCATGGTTGTTGGTGCTAGAAGGGCTGGTCTGAGTATTTCAAAAACTGCTGATCTACTGGGATTTTCACACACGACCATCTCCAGCGTTTACAGAGAATGGTCCGAAAAAGAGAAAATAGCCAGTGAGTGGCAGTTGAAGATTTAGGATACTGAAACAAATTGCTGTCTTACATAAAATGTGTAGAGGTTGGTCAAATCTGCATGTATCTTGAATCTTCTACATTTCGTGAACAATCGTGTAATAGTTTTGGCTATAACAATAAAATACATTATATGACCATATAAAGGACTAGATTACAAGTGGAGTGCTAATTTATCATGCACCCGCAAACAGGCAAATTTGCCCATTTGCTGGTGTGTGATAAATAACCAGCCATTACAAGTGGCTGGTTATTGCTACCGCAAGCTTGCAGTAGCAATTAGCGCTTATAAAATTAACCAGATCTCTGGTTAATTTTATAAATGTCCCCCAAATGGCCCCAAACTAAGCGTTGGTTTTCTTTTCTTTTTTAAATGTAGCATTATTTTTTTTAAAATTAGACTTAGCAGTTTTTGGAGGCTAAAGTTGGTGGCTATGGGGTGTTAAAAAAAAAAAACGTCACTAAAAAGTGCCTTTACATTGTAATCTATGGGAACTGTGTATTCCCTGTAAATATATATTAATATAGCCATAGACATATATATTTACATTTGCTGCCTATTGATGCACGACTTACCCCCTTTTCTGTGTTGGAACGAGGCTCCCATTGGAGCCTATGGAAGCAAGCTCTCATGAGCTAAATTCAACTTCGTGTTGGCATTGCAGCTCACCTGTTATACCAGCGCACCTTTGCGTGCATTGGTATTACAAAGTGGAGCGCAAATATCACTTTAGCAAAAGCGATATTTTGCCCTCCATTTATAATCTGGCCCAAAATGTTTTTTTTCACACCTTAATAATGAAAATACTAAATCAATTTTGTTTTATAAGTACATGGTTTTGTAGTACAATTTTAGGTAATAGTTCAGCCGAATTGCCACACCGATTGATGAAATATAACCATTTGAAACAAATCAGAATTATTACATAGGATGTTTATTCTAATTAAGAAAATTGGCTGCATTACCATGCATCCGTTTTATATATATATATATATATATATATATATATATATATATATTCACTGGCCACTTTATTAGGTACATCTGTATAATTGCATGGTAACACAAATTGCTAATCAGCTAATCACATGGCAGCAACTCAGTGCATTAAGGCATCTAGACGTGGTGAAGATGACTTGCTGAACATCAAACCGAGCATCAAAATGGGGAAGAAAGGGTATTTAAGGGACTTTGAACAGGGCATGGTTGTTGGTGCTAGAAGGGCTGGTCTGAGTATTTCAAAAACTGCTGATCTACTGGGATTTTCACACACGACCATCTCCAGCGTTTACAGAGAATGGTCCGAAAAAGAGAAAATAGCCAGTGAGTGGCAGTTGTGTGGACGAAAATGCCTTGTTGATGTCAGATTTCAGAGGAGAATGGGCAGACTGGTTTGAGATGACATAAAGGCAACAGTAACTCAAATAAACACTCATTACAACCAATGTATGCAGAATACAATCTCTGAATGCACAACATGTCGAACCTTGAAGCAGATGGGCTACAGCAGCAGAAGACCACACCGGGTGCCACTCCTGTCAGCTAAGAACATGAAACTGAGGCTACAATTTGCACAGGCTCACCAAAATTAGACAATAGAAGATTGGAAAAATGTTGCCTTGTCTGATGTCTCAATTTTAGCTGCAACATTCAGATGGTAGTTTCAGAATTTGGAGTAAACAACATGAAAGCATGGATCCATCCTGCCTTGTATCAACGGTTCAGGCTTGTGGTGGTGGCGTAATGGTGTGGGAGATATTTTCTTGGCACGCTTTGGGCCCCTTAGTACCAATTGAGCATCATTTAAATGCCACAGCCTACCTGAGTATTTTTGCTGACCATGTCCATCCCTTTATGACTACAGTTTACCCATCTTCTGATGGTTACTTCCAGCTCACATAATCTCAAACTGGTTTCTTGAACATGATAATGAGTTCACTGTACTCCAATGGCCTCCTCAGTCACCAGATCTCAATACAATAGAGCACCGTTTCGTATGTGGTGGAAAGAGAGATTCGCATCATGGATGTGCAGCCGACAAATCTGCAGCAACTGCTAGTGCTTGATGCTATCATGTCCCAAAGTGTCTGAGGAATGTTTACAACACCTTGTTGAATCTATGCCACAAAGGCAGTTCTGAAGGCAAAAGCGGGTCCAATCTGGTTCTAGCAAGGTGAACCTAATAAAGTGGCCAGTGAGTGTATGTATGTATGTATGTATATATATATATATATATATATATATATATATATATATATATATATATATATATATATATATATATATATATATATTTATATATATATATATATATATATATATCAATATGGATTGGTATTATATTTTATTGTTATTAATCAATGGATTTTTTGTATAATTATTTTATTTATATCATTTTAAACACCTTTAACCTCTTAAGGACATATGACGGAATTTTTCTGTCATAAAACAATTGAGCAAACTGAAAGCTGTGTCCTTAAAGGGTTAAATATTCAATTATTTTGACATGCTTTGCAGGCAATTAATAACGGTGGATAAATTAAAAGCAAGAAACAAAAATAGAAATATTTTTTTTTAAAATAGATAAACCTAAGCTAATTTATTTTGTAGTTGTACTAGCTTATGTTCAGAGAGAGAATGACAAAAATTATTGTCTTGAACATTTTTCAAGTTTTGTTTTTTTCAAACGACCTTTACTTCTAACAAATAGCTGTACAAAGTAGGCACAAAATAGGGGAACTGGACAGATTCTTTAATTTTTCTAGGATTTTACTTGTGAAAATGTTAGTGTTTGTCTTTCCTGATATCTGTTATGTTTATGCAAACAAACATTTTACATGAACATATTTAAGCCAATCCTTAATACTTGTATGCATTGCCTAAACAATTTAACATCGTGTGTAACATCTGTAGCTCTTTGCAAAGATATTAAGTCTTGGCCCTCGGAATCAGACCCTGGTTTAAGGTTAGCTTTGTCCAAACTTTATGACCTCATTAAACATTGAAGTTAAAGGGAAAGCTATTTAAATAAAGAAAATGAAAAAGCTTCCTGTAAATACAGATTTTGATCTATCAATAAATAATACATTAAAGACGTGCTTTCCTTCCTCTGGGTCTAATTTAGAAGCTTTATCAAAATTATTTAAATATTTCTTTTACAAAGAACCATATATCAAAATCTTTATTTATTGTACTTTTTCAAAAGCGTGTTTTTAATGCATATTCTGAGGTTTTGCCAAACGGTTCCAGTGAAACAGTAATAATAGTGGAACGTCTTTATAAAGAATTATGTTTCTTGATTTATTTTTTTACATATAAAGAATAATCCATCAATCTTAAAAGTTTGTGTAGCTACTAAATAAATCTTGTATTCATCCAGTATAAACCACTTAACACTCAATGTACAAGTAGTTTGGTTTAAAAAGCAAAATAGATCCATTTTTATTTTTTTTAGGTCAAATCTTTTTTTATGTTTTTTTTTTTTTTTTTTTTTTTTATAAAAGAGTTGCTCTAGTAAATTCAAGATAACTAAAATGTCCTCTCCAAACATTCCACTTCTTGCTTTTACTCAAAATTTAAAAAAAAAATCCAGAGTTAATTACCTTATTTATAAACACAGCTGAAAATACAAACTGATGATATTAATCAGGAACAATATTCTTGGGCAATACTACAAAGGAAACTACAAGGTTTAAAGCTAAAAGCTTGACTTTTAACCAATACAATCATGCAGTTACATGGACAAGTGCTACAGAATGCTAAAGTTAACATAGTTCCCATACACCTGATATCTTGATGAACACCTTCAGAACTTCAGAAGAGACTTTATCAGTCAACAACCCTCCAGACTGAAACAACTAAAAGTAAGAACTACATTTCTAGTGGCTGACATAAAATAGCACGTCACTTTTTCTTGTCCGGGAGGCAGATCCATCCCTTGTACACATATATTGCATGGGTAATGTATTCTCACCAAAGTCTCACTGTTGCCATAAAGCACTGGGGGATTGGTTTAGGAATAAAAGGAAAAAATGGGCAGCAATTGTGAGAAAATTGGGTGAAGGGGATTTTTAGAAATACATTCTTCCCTGTAACATGTTCAGTTTAGTAGTAAATGATTTTGGCTCTGGTACATTTTTTGTAAAATGTTTTGTGTGGGTAGATAAGAGTATTTAAACTTCTTCCAGTCAGAGTTGATATGAGAGATAAAACTGAGATGTGAGTTTTCCTCCAGTATTGCACAGTAGTATGAGCAGATTTTGGCAACTATAGTTGTATTATATTATACAATGGTTATGGATAATTGTGCAGGGTGCATACTAGGAGGGGCAACTTTATCAAAGGCTTTGGATAGTGACAAGTTATAGCGACAGATGGAATCTTTATATGAGCAAAAAAGATGATTGAGAGAAGTTTGAAATTTGTTAGAAAGCAGTGGGAGTAGTGAAGCTGTATGTTATGATATGGTTAGAAAATGGGAATGTGAGTGTGAAAGAGAACTGTAGTTGATGAAGCTCAGGCTGAATTTCTAACATTACTGTGTTCCCAATAACTTGTTATACCTGCTGAAGATCCTTAAATATATGGGAAATTGCTCCTTCTGGTTCATTTTTGCTTTTGAAATACCTGTTTTTAGTCATTGAAACCATCACTCGTTGTTCTAAAAGATGTGCCCATATAAATCGGTGAGCCTGTAGGAAGAGCATAACTGCTCATGTCTCTCTCTATATATACACAAATAGCTAGGTATTCAAATGGGAATTATGGGTCAGGGGTTCAAAAAGCAAAAACGGCTATTTAAGATAAAAAATGCTATCCTACCCCTACTTGGTGCTGATTTTTGCTGCTGCTTCTTGTATATATATATATTTTCTATAGAGGACACTACAGTATCTACATTTTCAGAGTATGTGCTTGCTCCAGCAGGCAAAATTAACAATTTAAAAAAATGATAATTGGGAATACATTAAAGGGGGAAACAATTACAGTACAAAGTCCATTAACATTAAATTAGATGCTGCTGCACATAAGAAGCAGCATTTGAAAAATGATATAAGTTTGATGTAAAGAAGCAAATAAAGGACAACAGAAACCTACTTTTCCTATTCAATATATACCACCATGATCATTTTCCAATGAACAAGTAACATCCCATAACATGAATCAAACTATACAAAACATTCCTCTATAGCACAAAAATGAACAGGGTTATTTACTAGTGTGCAATACAACGCCTCACATTGTATTAGCAATTTCATTATTTTAAGCATTTCAGGCATTGAGCCATTTATGCCTCATATATTTTTTTTTGTGAAAAAAGAAGATAATTTTTTATGATTTTATGATTTTATAGCCAAGAATTGTTTTTTTTACTGATAACGACAAATGTCAGATATTTTTAAGGAACTCTTCCATTTCTACCTGAGCCTATTCTGACCATGTTGAACTAAAATGAGTAGTAGGCATTTATTTTAAAAATGTTCTTTTCTTCCCCTTTCTTAAGCAAGCTTTCATTTTTTTCAGCTCAGCAGGGCATATGCATTACATATTTAAAAAAGCACTTAGTTGGCCTATTCTCAATATAAGAGATACTAACGTTTATTCTGTCAATTGCAAAGGGAATCTGTATAAAGTCTTCTGAAGAAAGTAATGGAAAAAATCAATTAGATGAATTGTTGAATAACTTTTTGCATTCATGAATATTTTAGACTTCAATTTAAGTTCCTCGTATAAAGAAAAGTCACATTTGTCAAGCTGCCCGTCACCCTTGTTAACCACGTGCCTCACTAGAATAGGAATTGTGCATGAATATAATGATTGGTCTCAAAGAACATTACTATAACAACTTTAGGGATTATGATGAGGCTCTAGAAGCCTTGAGAAAAGTTTAAAAAAGGATAAAAAATTTGCTGAACACCAAATAATACTTATTGATAATGAACACAGGTGGCTATGCTAGCCCATTAAAGCTGCGTGAATTACTTTGCAGATTCAGTGGGTTCTCAAATTATAGGTCATTCCAATCTATGAGGCAACCCAATTATGCAGTGGTTGTTAAGTGGCTTTCCAATATTCCAAATACACTTTTCTTGAAAAATGATGTAGCCCCTTTCAAACAACATATATTGGCCTTTCATGTGGTATTTTTATTTTTAAGTTTATGCACATTGTGTGCATATTTAAATAAAAGGGGCACAGCTCTTCCTCACCTATAATTGGATAATTGGATGACAATCTCTTTGACTACAGTGTTTAGATCCAAAACTGCCAGGGCCAGCTTAACTATTGTACTGTCTGGGTCCAAGCATGAAATTACGCCCCCCCCTCCCCCACAAAGTAGTAACAGCACTGATGAACATATCAACCTACTAGCCTGGCTGTTGACCTTACTGAGCCTGCTTACCTGCATGCAATCAATGTTTATACACAATTGTGCAATAACTGGGAAGGAAGTTAAATAGGAGATGCACTTGTTTCACCTTTAATGTCACCCCTGACTGGTTCTTTGTCTTTCTGTATGATGAGATTATGCTGTTGGGTGGGAGCCTATGACTTCCCCCACGAAGACAGAGGACAGCAGTGGTCTATGTCTGACAGTGACTGACTCATTGGCTGTAGTGCTGCGCCTTGTCAAATGCTGCCTGGGTCTGTTGGACTCACTTGGTCTCATGGTTGAGCCAGCCCTGACTGCTGCTGCATGAACCAACGTAATCCCTTTCCAAATTAGTACCCGAGAGACCTTGGAGTAGCATGTGTTTTTATACGTACAGTCTGTTTGTCCCCTTTTTGTTTGCATTGTTTGTTTGCTTTTACTTAGTTCATAGAAAGGCAAACAATTCATTGTTTGAAATTAAGAGAGAGAAAACACTGAAAATAGTAATAACATATTAAACATAATAGTAATAACTTAAAAACATATTAAACACATCTGCACTTTAATGCTTTTCTGTTAGTGTTTTTTGATCAGTTTACATTTACACAAAATTACCATTGCTCTCAAGTCTATTCTAATGGAAGACACAACTCTACTATCTTACGCCTAGATTTAGAGTTCTGCGTTAGCCATCAAACGCAGCGTTAAGGGCTCCTAACCCTGCTTTTTACCGCCAGCTGGTATTTAGAGTCAGTTAGGAAAGGGTCTAACGCTCACTTCCAAGCCGCGACTTTTCCATACCGCAGATCCCCTTACGCCAATTGTGTATCCTATCTATTCCTAACGCTGGTATTTAGAGTCTTGGCTGAAGTGAGCGGTAGAGCCTCTACTGACAAGACTCCAGCCGCAGAAAAAAGTCAGTAGTTAAGAGCTTTCTGGGCTAACGCCGGTTTATAAATCTCTTAACTACTGTGCTCTAAAGTACACCCATAAACTACCTATGTACCCCTAAACCGAGGTCCCCCCACATCGCCGCCACTATAACAAAATTTTAATCCCTAATCTGCCGACCGCACACCGCCGCCCCCTACATTATACCTATAAACCCCTAATCTGCTGCCCCTAACATCGTCGACACCTACATAATATTTATTAACCCCTAATCTGCCCCCCAACGTCGCCGCTACCTAACTACACTTATTAACCCCTATTCTGCCGACCGGACCTCGCCGCTACCCCTAAACCGCCGCACTCCCATCTCAAAAACCCTATAGTAAATAGTATTAACCCCTAATCTGCCCTCCCTAACATCGCTGACACCTAACTTCAAGTATTAACAACTAATCTGCTGACCGGACCTCGCCGCTACTAATGTATTAACTTCTAAAGCTAAGTCTAACCCTAACCATAACACCCCCCTAAGTTAAATATAATTTTATTTGAACTAAATAAATTAACATCCGGAGCGGCAAAAGTCTTCATCCTATCCGGGCAGAAGAGGACATCCGGACCGGTAGACATCTTCATCCAAGCGGCATCTTCTATCTTCATCCATCCTGAGCGGAGTGGAGCCATCTTCTTCCAGCCGACGCGGATCCATCCTCTTCTACCGACGCCTACTAGCCGAATGAAGGTTCCTTTAAATGACGTCATCCAAGATGGTGTCCCTCGAATTCCGATTCGGAACAGCCAATAGAATGCAAGATCAATCTGATTGGCTGATTGGATCAGCCAATCCGATTGAACTTGAATCAGATTGGCTGATTCAATCAGCCAATCAGATTTTTCCTACCTTAATTCCGATTGGCTGATAGAATCCTATCAGCCAATCAGAATTCGAGGGACGCCATCTTGGATGACGTCATTTAAAGGAACCTTCATTCGGCGAGTAGGCGTCGGTAGAAGAGGATGGATCCGCGTTGGCTGGAAGAAGATGGCTCCGCTCCGGATGGATGAAGATAGAAGATGCCGCTTGGATGAAGATGTCTACCGGTCCGGATGTCCTCTTCTGCCCGGATAGGATGAAGCCTTTGCCACTCCGGATGTCTTCTTTTGGTCCATCGGTGCTCGGCATGGTGAAGATGACTCAAGGTAGGGAGATCTTCAGGGGGGGGTAGTGTTAGGTTTATTTAAGGGGGGTTTGGGTTAGAGTAGGGGTATGTGGGTGGTGGGTTGTAATGTTGGGGGGTGGTATTGTGGGGTTTTTTTACAGGCAAAAGAGCTGATTTCTTTGGGGCATGCCCCTCAAAATGCCCTTTTAAGGGCTGGTAAGGTAATAGAGCTGTAAACTTTTTTAATTTAGATTAGGGTAGGGAATTTTTTTATTTTGGGGGGCTTTGTTATTTTATTAGGGGGCTTAGAGTAGGTGTAATTAGCTTAAAATTCTTGTAAACTTTTTTTATTTTTTGTAATTTAGTGTTTGTTTTTTTGTAATTTAGTTTAGTTTATTTAATTGTAGGTACTTGTAGTTAATTGATTTAATGTATTTATTGATAGTGTAGTGTTAGGTTTAATTGTAACTTAGGTTAGGATTTATTTTACAGGTAATTTTGTAATTATTTTAACTAGGTAGCTATTAAATAGTAAATAACTATTTAATAGCTATTGTACCTAGTTAAAATAAATACAAAGTTGCCTGTAAAATAAATATTAATCCTAAAATAGCTACAATATAATTATTAATTATAGTGTAGCTATATTAGGGTTTATTTTACAGGTAAGTATTTAGCTTTAAATAGGAATAATTTATTTAATAAGAAATAATTTATTTTGTTAGATAAAAATTATATTTAACTTAGGGGGGTGTTAGGGTTAGGGTTAGACTTAGCTTTAGGGGTTAATACATTTATTCGAGTAGCGGCGAAGTCCAGTCGGCAAATTAGGGGTTAATACTTGAAGTTAGGTGTCGGTGATGCTAGGGAGGGCAGATTAGGGGTTAATACTATTTATTATAGGGTTTTTGAGGTGGGAGTGAGGCGGTTTAGGGGTTAATACATTTATTAGAGTAGCGGCGATCTCCGGTCGGCAGATTAGGGGTTAATAAGTGTAGGTAGGTGGCGGCAACATTGGGGGGGGATTAGGGGTTAATAAATATAATATAGGGGTCGGCGGTGTTAGGGGCAGCAGATTAGGGGTAAATAGGGATAATGTAGGTTGCGGCGGTATACAGAGCGACAGATTAGGGGTTAATTGTGTAATGCAGGTGTCACCGATAGCGGGGGCGTCAGATTAGGGGTTAATAAGTGTAAAATTAGGGGTGTTTAGACTTGGGGTTCATGTTAAGGTGTTAGGTGCAGACTTAGAAACAATGGGGCTGCGTTAGGAGCTGAAAACTGCTTTTTTGCAGGTGTTAGGTTTTTTTGCAGATCAAACTGCCCCATTGTTTCCTATGGGGAAATCGTGCACGAGCACGTTTTTCCAGCTAGCCGCTACCGTAAGCAACGCTGGTATTGAGAGTTTAAGTGGCGCTAAATTATGCTCTACGCTCCCTTTTTGGAGCCTAACGCAGCCCCTCAGACAACTCTAAATACCAGCGTTATTTAAAAGGTGCGGGGGGAAAAAAAGAGCGTTAGCTACGCGGGTCTTTACCGACAAAATTCTAAATCTAACCGTTAGACTTCTTTTTTTCATTAAAATTTGTTTTTGCTTAGTTTACAGCACAAAAAATAAATAAATCTATATTTAACCCCTTAAGGACCGGGCGTTTCAGACTAAAACTTCCCCAAAGACCAGAGCATTTTTAGCATTTTTGCATTCACTACAGATAAACAGAAATAGAGCCATTTTTATAATTACCTATCAAATCTATATATTTTTATTTAGTAGACAACCCAAAGTATTGATCTATAAGGGCCCAAAGATATGGGGTCTCAGGTGTTAAAAAAAAAGGCAAACAGAGGGCTTTAACATAGACATACATCTCTAAAGATGCATATGTATGCGTATGTATATTTAGATATATATGTGTGTGTGTGTGCGTGGGTACACATATGTATTGATGTATTTATATGTGTATTTATGTATTTGCAGACATATATACACATATAAACATATGTACACATATATAGACATATAAATAAGTGCATTCTAGTACTTTGCAGTTAAAGGGACATGATTCAGATAGAGAATACAATTTGAAAAATCTTTCTAATATACTTCTATTATCTAATCTATTTTATTCTCTTGGTATCATTTGTTGAAGGCGCAGCAATGCACTACTGGTTTCTAATTGAACACATGGGTGAGCCAATGACAATCAGACAAACAGCTAAAACCTAGGTTCCCTGCTGCACATGAACTTGCCTAGATAAACAATTCAGCAAAGGGTAACAAGAGAAAGAAGCAAATTAAATAATAGAACTAAATTGGAAAGTTGTTTGAAATTGTATTCTCTATCTGAATCATGAAAGAAAAATTTGGGGTGTCATGTCCCTTTAAGTAGATGAAAACATGAAAAAAACATATTTATGCAATATTCATTTAACAATATATTTACTGTAAATATTTCACATTCCTATGTTCTGCACATAGTAGAATATGTTCTATGTATTTTCAAATAGATATTCCTCACATATATGTACAGTGTATGTATATATATATATATATATATATATATATATATATATATATATATATATATATATATATATATATTGTACCAAAATACCATCAGATATATATGGAAATATGTATTTATGAATAAATAGTGAGGACAAAGAGATGAAATATCCCACAGTATACACAATGGAGATTGTCAAAACAAAGTGAGTACCTTTTCAAACCTGCACATACACTTATTTAGTATCCAGGTCAACATGACAACCATCTAGTGCTTTCAACATCTCTGTTGCTGATTGGTGGAATTACGATCACCAATTTTGTTGATTTATTACTCTTAAGATATTTAGGCCTAGATTTGGAGTTCGGCGGTAAAAGGGCTGTTAACGCTCCGCTGGCTTTTTTCTGGCCGCACCATAAATTTAACTCTGGTATCGAGAGTTAAAACAAATGCTGCGTTAGGCTCCAAAAAAGGAGCGTAGGGCATTTTTACCGCAAATGCAACTCTCGATACCAGAGTTGCTTACGGACGCGGCCAGCCTCAAAAACGTGCTCGTGCACGATTCTCCCATAGGAAACAATGGGACTGTTTGAGCTGAAAAAAAACCTAACACCTGCAAAAAAGCAGCGTTCAGCTCCTAACGCAGCCCCATTGTTTCCTATGGGGAAACACTTCCTACGTCTGCACCTAACACCCTAACATGAACCCCAAGTCTAAACACCCCTAACCTTACACTTATTAACCCCTAATCTGCCGCCCCCGCTATCGCTGACCCCTGCATTACAGTTTTAACCCCTAATCTTCCGCTCCGTAAACCGCCGCAACCTACGTTATCCCTATGTACCCCTAATCTGCTGCCCTAACATCGCCGACCCCTATGTTATATTTATTAACCCCTAATCTGCCCCCCACAACGTCGCCGACACCTGCCTACACTTATTAACCCCTAATCTGCCGAGCGGACCTGAGCGCTACTATAATAAAGTTATTAACCCCTAATCCGTCTCACTAACCCTATCATAAATAGTATTAACCCCTAATCTGCCCTCCCTAACATCGCCGACACCTACCTTCAATTATTAACCCCTAATCTTCCGATCGGAGCTCACCGCTATTCTAATAAATGTATTAACCCCTAAAGCTAAGTCTAACCCTAACACTAACACCCCCCTAACTTAAATATAATTTACATATAACGAAATAAATTAACTCTTATTAAATAAATTAATCCTATTTAAAGCTAAATACTTACCTGTAAAATAAACCCTAATATAGCTACAATATAAATTATAATTATATTTTAGCTATTTTAGGATTAATATTTATTTTACAGGCAACTTGGTATTTATTTTAACCAGGTACAATAGCTATTAAATAGTTAAGAACTATTTAATAGTTACCTAGTTAAAATAAATACAAAATTACCTG
Organism: Bombina bombina; assembly: GCF_027579735.1. NCBI lineage: Eukaryota > Metazoa > Chordata > Amphibia > Anura > Bombinatoridae > Bombina > Bombina bombina. Next base: position 608,462,741 of record NC_069504.1, on the reverse strand, counting down.
TAAAATAAATCCTAACCTAAGATATAATTAAACCTAACACTACCCTATCAATAAAATAATTAAATAAACTACCTACAATTACCTACAATTAACCTAACACTACACTATCAATAAATAAATTAAATACAATTGCTACAAATAAATACAATTAAATAAACTAGCTAAAGTACAAAAAATAAAAAAGAACTAAGTTACAGAAAATAAAAAAATATTTACAAACATAAGAAAAATATTACAACAATTTTAAACTAATTACACCTACTCTAAGCCCCCTAATAAAATAACAAAGCCCCCCAAAATAAATAATTCCCTACCCTATTCTAAATTTAAAAAGTTACAAGCTCTTTTACCTTACCAGCCCTGAACAGGGCCCTTTGCGGGGCATGCCCCAAGAAGTTCAGCTCTTTTGCCTGTAAAAGAAAACATACAATACCCCCCCCCCCAACATTACAACCCACCACCCACATACCCCTAATCTAACCCAAACCCCCCTTAAATAAACCTAACACTAAGCCCCTGAAGATCTTCCTACCTTGTCTTCACCATACCAGGTTCACCGATCCGTCCTGGCTCCAAGATCTTCATCCAACCCAAGCGGGGGTTGGCGATCCATAATCCGGTGCTGAAGAGGTCCAGAAGAGGCTCCAAAGTCTTCATCCTATCCGGCAAGAAGAGGACATCCGGACCGGCAAACATCTTCTCCAAGCCGCATCTTCGATCTTCTTCCATCCGGTGCGGAGCGGGTCCATCTTGAAGCAGGCGACGCGGATCCATCCTCTTCTTCCGATGTCTCCCGACTAATGACGGTTCCTTTAAGGGACGTCATCCAAGATGGCGTCCCTCGAATTCCGATTGGCTGATAGGATTCTATCAGCCAATCGGAATTAAGGTAGGAATTTTCTGATTGGCTGATGGAATCAGCCAATCAGAATCAAGTTCAATCCGATTGGCTGATCCAATCAGCCAATCAGATTGAGCTCGCATTCTATTGGCTGTTCCGATCAGCCAATAGAATGCGAGCTCAATCTGATTGGCTGATTGGATCGGCCAATCGGATTGAACTAGATTCTGATTGGCTGATTCCATCAGCCAATCAGAAAATTCCTACCTTAATTCCGATTGGCTGATAGAATCCTATCAGCCAATCGGAATTCGAGGGACGCCATCTTGGATGACGTCCCTTAAAGGAACCGTCATTAGTCGGGAGACATCGGAAGAAGAGGATGGATCCGCGTCGCCTGCTTCAAGATGGACCCGCTCCGCACCGGATGGAAGAAGATCGAAGATGCGGCTTGGAGAAGATGTTTGCCGGTCCGGATGTCCTCTTCTTGCCGGATAGGATGAAGACTTTGGAGCCTCTTCTGGACCTCTTCAGCACCGGATTATGGATCGCCAACCCCCGCTTGGGTTGGATGAAGATCTTGGAGCCAGGACGGATCGGTGATACCTGGATGGTGAAGACAAGGTAGGAAGATCTTCAGGGGATTAGTGTTAGGTTTATTTAAGGGGGGTTTGGGTTAGATTAGGGGTATGTGGGTGGTGGGTTGTAATGTTGGGGGGGGGGTATTGTATGTTTTTTTTAACAGGCAAAAGAGCTGAACTTCTTGGGGCATGCCCCGCAAAGGGCCCTGTTCAGGGCTGGTAAGGTAAAAGAGCTTGTAACTTTTTTAATTTAGAATAGGGTAGGGAATTTATTATTTTGGGGGGCTTTGTTATTTTATTAGGGGGCTTAGAGTAGGTGTAATTAGTTTAAAATTGTTGTAATATTTTTCTTATGTTTGTAAATATTTTTTTATTTTCTGTAACTTAGTTCTTTTTTATTTTTTGTACTTTAGCTAGTTTATTTAATTGTATTTATTTGTAGCAATTGTGTTTATTTAATTTGTTGATAGTGTAGTGTTAGGTTAATTGTAGGTAATTGTAGGTAGTTTATTTAATTATTTTATTGATAGGGTAGTGTTAGGTTTAATTATAACTTAGGTTAGGATTTATTTTACAGGTAAATTTGTTATTATTTTAACTAGGTAACTATTAAATAGTTCTTAACTATTTAATAGCTATTGTACCTAGTTAAAATAAATACCAAGTTGCCTGTAAAATAAATATTAATCCTAAAATAGCTATAATATAATTATAATTTATATTGTAGCTATATTAGGATTTATTTTACAGGTAAGTATTTAGCTTTAAATAGGATTAATTTATTTAATAAGAGTTAATTTATTTCGTTAGATTAAAATTATATTTAAGTTAGGGGGGGTGTTAGTGTTAGGGTTAGACTTAGCTTTAGGGGTTAATACATTTATTAGAATAGCGGTGAGCTCCGATCGGAAGATTAGGGGTTAATAATTGAAGTTAGGTGTCGGCGATGTTAGGGAGGGCAGATTAGGGGTTAATACTATTTATGATAGGGTTAGTGAGGCGGGTTAGGGGTTAATAACTTTATTATAGTAGCGGTGCGGTCCGCTCGACAGATTAGGGGTTAATAAGTGTAGGCAGGTGTCGGCGACGTTGAGGGGGGCAGATTAGGGGATAATAAATATAATATAGGGGTCGGCGGTGTTAGGGGTAGCAGATTAGGGGTACATAGGGATAACGTAGGTGGCGGCGCTTTGCGGTCGGAAGATTAGGGGTTAATTATTTTAAGTAGCTGGCGGCGATGTTGTGGGGGGCAGATTAGGGGTTAATAAATGTAATATAGGGGTCGGCGGGGTTAGGGGCAGCAGATTAGGGGTACATAAGTATAACGTAGGTGGCGGTCGGCAGATTAGGGGTTAAAATTTTTAATCGAGTGGCGGCGATGTGGGGGGACCTCGGTTTAGGGGTACATAGGTAGTTTATGGGTGTTAGTGTACTTTAGGGTACAGTAGTTAAGAGCTTTATAAACCGGCGTTAGCCAGAAAGCTCTTAACTCCTGCTATTTTCAGGCGGCTGGAATCTTGTCGTTAGAGCTCTAACGCTCACTGCAGAAACGACTCTAAATACCGGCGTTAGAAAGATCCCATTGAAAAGATAGGCTACGCAAATGGCGTAGGGGGATCTGCGGTATGGAAAAGTCGCGGCTGTAAAGTGAGCGTTAGACCCTTTAATCACTGACTCCAAATACCAGCGGGCGGCCAAAACCAGCGTTAGGAGCCTCTAACGCTGGTTTTGACGGCTACCGCCGAACTCTAAATCTAGGCCTTAATATTTTAACTGCCTATTTTTGCCCCTGATTGGAGTTTGATTGCCCCTTTGTATTGACGATTCAGGGACCTAGTTTAAAGCTTACTTTATGTATGTTTGTTCTACACATTTTCACTGTATGAGTATTTTGCTAACTATTGTGGATTATTATTGGTCACTATGAGGGGTGGTCAATCATGTGGGGAGGGTTATCTGGAGCCTATTTAACGGCTGCTTTCACATGTGGTTAATTGGTCATAGGAAGGGACTGTTGTCCCGAAATGTCACTATATTTCATTAAACTTCTATCATTGTTGGAATAGCTCAGTGAGTGCTTCTTCTTTATATTTTTGCAAATTACCTTCATAGCACCCTGACAAGCTGCAAGAGTTGGTGAGAGTGCATTTACACCAATTTTTTTAAATATTGACTTTCATGTGCAGTGCACCCACATTGGGGTTGTTTACACACCCGGATTAATCTTCCCCCTTCCTAATTTTTTTGTCTTTTGTGACATACTTGTGGAACTGACATGTCCAACAGAGAGGATACAGATAATATGGACATTGAGGTTTCAGTTAACCCGAGTGGTACCACCTCTGAAGATAAACACGAGGACATCTTTACTTTTACTGACGAGGACGCAGAACTGATTCGCTTTGGCTCCATAGAGGAGCAACAAATGGAAGAATCAACTCAGTCTCTGTATAATACATTGACAAAATTGAAGCAAAGAGAAATAGATTTAAATCTGCATCCTACCTGTCCGATTATCATAAAAAGAGGATGATACCAAGGGGGTTTAGAATTAGAAATATCCTGACGATTGGAAGATCGAATAATGAATTTTGCATCAATTGGTGCAAAATTCTAAATAAATGCTCATTTGACCTAATGTTACTGGTTATCAGAGAAGTGGGTCGCCTTCTCCAAGAAGTTAAAGCTGAGATACAAACATTTGAATTGGAAAAACTAGGAATGTTTGAATCTGATACCAACACAAATTGGTTGTCCAAACTTAGCCTTCAGATCAAGAGCTATAAACAGAAACTTATAGCCTTTAAGAACCACAAACTTCAGACAGTCACACAAGACTACACGTATAAATCTATCTATAGATGGATGATGTGACCAGAGGAGAGGAGAACATTCCGGCCTAGACATGATCGAAGACACACTAAAAAATCTATGACAACTGTGGATACGAGCTCGGGTGACAGCTCAGGGACAGAAACACCACTGGACAACACCACCACTCCCCATTGGGGAGTCACAACTCGATCAAGAGGCAGTAGAAATGAATGGGAGCCCTCCAGTACTAATATAGCATCATTACCCCCGTTGGCTGCTCATCCATCAGAAAATCGTTTTTTAGGAAGAGGCGGAGGCCACACACGAGGCGGGGGGGGCACTGCCCGCCGCCACCAGCAACGGAGGATATAGAAAGTATTGTGTTTAATATCAGTTCACGGACACTGACTAAGACAGAAATGAGCCTATTGAACAAGGGTTTATCCTTTGTGCCATCCTCCAGGATTAATGAATTCGATGTCTATATTGACATTCAGAGATTTGGCAGAAACCTAAGACTTAAAGAATTCTTTAATACGGATCAAGAACAAGTGTGTAATTTCAGATCCAAGGGGTCATTTGATCCCTCTTCCAACAACTCGACCATTCATAGGATAGACCGAGAATGAGGATCAGAGATAATCTCACTAAGGACGAAGATCTGCCCTTAAATCTTTGAAAGATGACACCTCAATTGTGATCCGCCCAGCCGATAAGGGCGGGGCGATAGTCCTGATGGATGCAATATACTACAAAACGGAAATTCTGGGGCAATTATCAGATAAGAAAACATATATGCCTCTAAGGGGAGATCCAACCTTTAGGTTAAAAAAGAAAATTGATACAATGCTGATGGAATTTAAAGAAAGAGAATTAATCACACAACAGGATTATAACTATCTATGTCGTGATCATCCATTAATTCCCTTGCTATACACTTCACCTAAGGTGCATAAAAATGCTAACAACCCCCCAGGGAGGCCGATCGTCTCAGCGAGGGGTTCATTACTTCAACCTCTAGCCCAGTTTGTAGATTTTTATCTACAGCCTCTGGTAAAATCTATGCCATCCTACATACGGGATTCAAATGATTTTATCACTCAAATTAAGAAGTTGGAGAACATCACTGATGGTGATCTTTTGGTAACCCTTGATGTGTCAAGTCTCTACACGGTAATTCCTCACCAAGACGGCATTATGGCTGTAACCCAGGCTCTTAGAAAGGCTGTATATATTGGCCCCTCTGAAGAGGTACTAATTGGTCTCCTTACTTTATGCCTCACCGAAAATTATTTCTTATTTGATTCTACATTCTATCTACAGATTTCAGGGACAGCGATGGGGTCCAATGTGGCCCCATCACTTGCCAATCTGTTTATGACACAATACGAATCATCTGTAATGAAGGTTTTTGAGGATGACAACATAAGATATTATTGTCGTTATATAGACGATCTATTCCTGATATGGTCAGATGGAGAAGAACATTTATTGCAGTGGACTGACCACTTAAACTCCTTGCGAGCCCTATTAAATTCCCTCACACAGCTAGCAACTCTACCATGCATTACTTGGACGTCAGGGTGTTCAAGGTTGAAGGAAGATTGGGGACAACTCTATTCCGCAAAGTCACTGACCGAAATTCACTATTGCATGCCAGAAGCTGCCACCAACCCAGCCTCATTCATAATATTCCCAAGGCCCAGTTTCAATGGGTAGTCAGAAATAACACCAATGAAACATTATGTGAACAACAGCTACAAGAAATGACACAACGGTTTGTGGAAAGAGGATACAAGCAGAAAAGCTTGTTAGAGATGAAAACCCATGCATTGCTACCTACGGAACCAGCAGCTGATGTTCCACCCAAGCAAGAGAAACAACTCACTTTCGTGACCACATACTCTCCTGATGTCATATCATTAACTCATACCCTCAAAGAAGAATGGAAATTGGTTGAAGCTAATTACACTTTACCATTCAAAAATTGGAGAGCACCGAGGATCGGTTTCAGGCGAGGAAGAAATCTGAGAGATTATCTGGTCAAGGCCAATGTCAATCCTGAAGGGGGCATACGAACATGGCTAAAGACAAAAAAGAAAGGGTGTTATCGCTGCATCAGCTGTGTGACTTGTAGTGGGATGCTAACTGGCACTCATTTTTGTCACCCAGAAAGTAATACAACGTAGGAGATTAAACATTTTCTAACTTGCACTGCTCAATTTGTAATATACCTCTTGAATTGCCCCTGTGGTAAATTTTACATAGGCAAAACAACAGACAACGCGAGAATCAGGGTGGCCAACCATAGGTCAAGCATCCGTTTGGCCATAAGAAATGGAAAGGCAGACCAGCCAGTGGCAAGACATTTTTTGGAGGCAGGACACTCAGTCAATGATCTAAGATTCAGATTGATCGACCATTTGCCAATCCCAAGAAGAGGAGGAGATAGAGGAAACATGCTGTTACGCAAAGAAGCAAGATGGATATATGAACTTGGGACCTTGCACCCTAGGGGTCTGAACACCCATACAGGATGGCAATGTTTTCTATAATTATCTTTGGGAGTCCATGGTCCATGAATTGGGTGCTTATTACCCTACCTTATGTGAGAGTCCATGACCCATCTTCCCCCCTATGGGGGTCTTCTCTCCCTTTCGGATACACTCTCCCTTATTTGATTCTTAGATTTTATTTTTACTTTATTATGAGGAATGGGAGATGTGTGGAGATGAATATGTCCTTTGTTCGCGTTTCTTCTTTTTTTCTAGTTTTTCTTTCTCGTTTTTTTTCTCTCTTTTTATTTATTTTTACATTTATTTTTATTTATTTTTACATTTATTTTTATTTTTATTTATTTTTATATTTATATTTATATTTTTATTTTTATTTTTACATTTATTTTTATTTTTATTAATTAATTTTTTTATTATTTTTTTATTATTTTTATTGTTTATTTCTCTTTTTCTCTTTCTCTTTTTCTTTTTCTTTTTCTTTGTTTTCCTCCTTCTTGTTTCTTGTTTCTCCTTCCTTTTTCTTCTTCTTCTTTTTTCCATTATCCATTGGTTGGGATGACCTAGTGGGTTGTGTTATGACAACTATATGGAGACCTTATTGTAACTGTAACTTTAATGTACCTTTGAGCCACATAGTTGGGGATATTACATTATATATATATATATTGTACCAAAATACCATCAGATATATATGGAAATATGTATTTATGAATAAATAGTGAGGACAAAGAGATGAAATATCCCACAGTATACACAATGGAGATTGTCAAAACAAAGTGAGTACCTTTTCAAACCTGCACATACACTTATTTAGTGTCCGGGTCAACATGTCAACCATCTAGTGCTGTCACCATCTCTTTGCACTTTGAATCTGCATGGATTTTTTAACTTTGATGTTGCAATAAAGGAACTTTTTATCAGCAAGACCGCCTTCTCTCTCTCTTTTCGTGCTTATGAATATATAGAATAGAATATATATTTTCCCCCCACTTTTTTGCTCCATTGACTTCTATGGGGGAATACGTGAAAACGCATGCTATATTGTAAGTTTAACTTTTTGCGCTTGTTAGGTTAGCACGCAAGTGAAAACAGTTTACGTTCAACTCATAATAAGAGCACATCCCGACGCGTGCAAAAATCTTACTTCTAGCGCAGTTAACGCTTAAGTGGGAGCGTTACATAATGCTACACTCGTAATCTAGCCCTTAATATATTATGCTGGTATATTAAGTATATGAGAAAAAATATTAATTTAAGATTTTGATTAGTTTCTTTAAAAACTTAGGACAAGATTACAAGTCCCGCGGCAAATCAGTTGTGAAAACTCTGCACTTGTTATGTCTTTTTTGCATCTGTCATTGCGCAGCATTCATGTATTCTCCATAGAAGTTAATAGAGAAAACAAATAGAAAAAAACAATACACAAAAACCCTAATCTGTTGCGTATTCTCCTTGAAAAGTGTACATGAAAATGTAATTATTTCATATTACGAAAATATTTTCGTATGGAATATGTTCTATTTATTTATAAATAAATATTTATCTATATATGTGATGATTTTTGGACTGATATATCTATTTATAGTGAGATATGAATATAAATATATATATATATATATATATATATATATATATATACATATATATATATACACACACACAATCGTATGCAAAAGTTTATGCACCCCTGACAATTTCCATGATTTTCATTTATAGATAATTGGGTGTTAGGATCAGCAATTTCATTTTGATCTATCAAATAACTGAAGGACACAGAAATATTTCAGTAGTGAAATGAGGTTTATTGGATTAACAGAAAATGTGCATCCAAACAAAATTAGGTGAATAAATTTGGGCACCCCAACAGAAATATTGCATCAATATTTAGTAGAGCCTCCTTTAGCAGAAATAACAGCCTCTAGATGCTTCCTGTAGCCTGTAATGAGTGTATGGATTCTGGGTGAAGGTATTTTGGACCATTCCTCCTTGTAAAACATCTCCAGTTCAGTTAGGCTTTATGGTTGCCGAGCATAGACAGCCCACTTCAAATCCCCCGACAGATTTTCAATGATATTCAGGTCTGGGTACTGGGATGGCCATTCCAGAACATTGTACTTGTCCCTCTGCATAAATGCCAGAGTAGATTTTGAGCAGTGTTTTGGGTTGTTGTCTTGTTGAAATATCCAGCCCCGGCGTATCTTCAACTTTGTGACTGATTCCTCAACATTATTCTCAAGTATCTGCTGATATTGAGTGGAACCCATGCAACCCTCAACTTGAACAAGATTCCCAGTACCGGCACTGGCCACACAGCCCCACAGCATGATGGAACATCCACCAAATTTTACTGTGGGTAGCAAGTGTTTGTCTTGGAATGCTGTGTTCTTTTGCCGCCATGAATAACGTCCCTTGTTATGACCAAATAACTCATCTTTGTTTCATCAGTCCACAGCATCTTCTTCTAAAATAAAGCTGGCTTGTCCAAATGTGTGTTTGCATACCTCAAGCAACTCTGTTTGTGGCGTATGTGCAGAAAAGGCTTCCTCCACATCACTCTCCCATACAGCGTCTCCTTGTGCAAAGTGTGCTGAATTGTTGAACGATGCACAGTGACACCATCTGCAGCAAGATGATGTTGTAGATCTTTGGAGGTGGTCTGTGGGCTGTATTTGACTGTTCTTACCATCCTTTGCCTTTGCCTCTCTGATATTTTACTTGGCCTGCCACTTCTGGCCTTAACAAGAGCTGTGCCTGTGGTCTTCCATTTCCTTACTATGTTCCTCACAGTGGACACTGGAAGCTTAAATCTCTACAATAGCTTTTTGTAACCTTCCCCTAAACCACAATGTTGAACAATCTTTGTTTTCAGATCATTTGAGAGTTGTTTTGAGGCCCACATGTTGCCACTCTTCAGAGGAGAGTCAAAGAGAACAACAATTTGCAATTGGCCACCTTAAATACCTTTTCTCATGATTGCATGCACCTGTCTATGAAGTTCAAGGCTTAATGGGCTCACCAAACCAATTGTGTGTTTCAATTAATCAATGCTCAGTAGTTATAGGTATTCAAATCAACAAAATGACAAGGGTGCCCAAATTTATGCACCTGTCTAATTTCATTTGGATGCATATTGCACATTTGCTGTTAATCCCAAAAAAACTAATTTCACTACTGAAATATTACTGTGTCCTTCAGTTATTTGATAAATAAAAATGAAATTGCTGATCCAAACACCCAATTATTTATAAATGAAAATCATGGAAATTGTCAGGGGTGCCTAAACCTTTGCATACAACTTTATATATATAATGTCTAGATATCTTGAGATCTATATGTCACACTTAGTGTCGGGTCTGGAGAGTGAAGCTCATTTGCAGAGGCATAGTCGTTACAGGCTCCAGTTTATTGAATGCGGCTAATGTAGCTTTCTTTTAGGCATAGTGATGGATGAGAAATGAGGCTGAGCGATGGCAGGTCACAGCAGTTTAGATTAAACACAGGTCCTGGCAGTTTAAGCAAGCAAGAGGTTGTTAACACAGGTCCTGGCAGTTTAAGCAAGCAATAGGTTGTTAACACAGGTCCTGCCGGTTCAGGCAAGCAAGAGGGTGTTAACACAGGTCCTGGCAGTTCAGGCAAGCAAGAGGTTGTTAGCACAGACCTTGGCAGGCAAAGGTTAAGCACAGGCCTTGGCAGTTCAGGCACTGCAGCAAAGATGGCCTTAGGAGCTGTAGTTAAAAGCAGGAAACAAGGTCAGACTAGAAGGATTGGTATTTCTCTGGCAAAAACAGTACAAGGATAAAACCGGAGGCTTGGTCATAAAACAGGAAAGTAGAAAATACAGCAGGTCAGTCCAAAATCAGGCTTTAAGGCAAAAAGGTCACTTATAAACAGAATCAGGAACAAACTGAGGTCAAAACCAGAAAGTAAACATCAAAATGATTCTTCTTCAAAAAATAGAGGCACAGACTGAGTAGACTCAATGTCAGGGCAAAGACTGATTAGCCAGGCAGGTTTAAATAGTCTGTTGGTAATTGCACATTACCAACAGCTTACAAGAGGTTGAGCCAGAGAGCCTGAGAGAGAAAGCAGAAAACAAAAAGGAAAGCATCCACAGCTAAAGTCCTCTGGTGGTTCAGTGGAAAGTCACTAAGCTACAACATAAGAGACTAGAGTTCAAAACCACATGGGGGCATGGCAGTACCCCCTTCCCAAGGCTGACCTCTGTGTGGCTTTAGCCTTCTCATAGACTTGTAGGTCTTCAAGCAGATGATGGCTCCATCAGAGGCTTTTACACATACTGTAGGAAGAATCTCCTGATGCATCAAAGACAGACTGGCAGAAGTAACAGTTACAGTAGGAGTTGGCATTTTATTTTGCTGACCTTGAGTGATTTCAAGATATGTGTTTGACTTAATCTCACTGATGCAAATATTCCTATCCTGGAGTGTGATACCATCAATTGTTAATGCTACCTGTAGAGATCTTTGATCTTGCAAAACCATAAAGTATTTGCCTTGAAATTTTCCAGTTTTGATGTCTCTGACCAAATGAATGTCTCTGATCTTATAGTTTTGCAACAGGTAAGTAATATCTCCCATAATAGCAGCTGAAGGGAGGTTTTCAAAGCAAACAACAAAGCTATGTGCTGGCTGTTCAGAAGCTGAAATAATAGAGGTTTCTCCTATGGCTCTAGTGGTCAGGCTGCAAACAGAACTGGACAGCAAATATGCTTGCTTGTTAGCTTCTACCAATTTTGAAACTACATATACCATTCCCAGGCGAGGTGGAGGAAGCACATCATTTAGTGAGGCTGTACGTGTCTGAATTGGAGTTACCTCAACAAGGCCAGAAGAAGTCTGTAGATAAACTTTTGGATAATTAGATCTTCTGATAGCAGCAAGAGCAGTCTGTGGCTTACTGGTATATTCCAAAGTATTCTCCTCTTGGTCTGATGCTTCCTCAGATGTAGAATATCCATTAGACATTTCCTTAGTAGTGCAGAATGGTAGAATAATAGGAGTTTCTGAGGTAGGAGAATTCCCAACAGCTATTTGTATTGCACAATTTTTAGCACTCTTAGCAACAGCTGCAATTATTTGTCCCTTGACTTGGGTTGAATCTCCAGAAAAAGATTTTGACAAAGGGAAATTACAAGCTTTAGATGGGCCCTTTCTCCATACAGCAGTTTGAGGAGTTATTTGTTCTGGCTCAGAGAACTCCTCAGTTGTGGAGTAGGCATCAGAGACATATGTGATGGCGTCAGCATTACTCAGTAGTGACTGAGAACCAGTATACAGGATTCAAGAGAGTTTGACTTCAAATCTGAGGCAGCAGAATATGACAAAGGGCTAGCTGCTTTGAGGTAATTTAGAGAACAGGTTGCTGGGACTTTGGATATTACCTTTTCGATACTACTCTGAAAAGGCAGCAAAGTAACTGTAGATACTCTGTGCTTAGGGATTGCAGATTGTAAATCAGGGACGTAGATATCACAATGCACAGTACTTTGTTTTATGCTATCAGGCAAAGTTTTAAGCAGATTTTAATTCTGTACTCCCAAATCAAAGCGAACATCAGAGGGACAAGAGGCTGGAGAGTCTGGTGCAAGGTATACTGATGCCAAAGTTATCTTTGTCTTTTTTCTGGGTTCATGAAAATCAGGTTTGGACCTTGGTACCGAAGAACTCTGCTCAGGTAACATAGATTTCTGCCTTACAAGGATCGCTGCTGTGTGAGGTAGTTTTAACTGATGTAGCTGGAGTTGGTCCTGATAGGGGTTTATTCAGACAGAATAAATTGTAGTAACTTTTGAAAAAAGTCTTTTTTAATGTGTTGGAGGGCCTGAAATATATTTGACCAAGGTTTCACAAAAGAACAAATCTGGTCAGGAAGTTTTAAATATACTTGAGAGAGTTCTTGGACTACCTTAGTCATTATTGTCACTTGGTCTGACAATACAGATAGGTACCGGACCACCTCTGTGAGCTCTTCAATGTTTGGCCCTGACATACTGTCACACTTGGTGTCGGGTCTGCAGAGTGACGCTTATTTGAAGAGGCAAAGTTGGCTAAAGGCTCCAGTTTATTAAATGGGGCTAATGCAGCCTTTTTACTTTTAGGCATAGTGATGGATGAGAAATGAGGCTGAGCGATGGCAGGTAACAGCAGTTCAGGTTAAAAACAGATCCTGGCAGTTCAGGCTAGCAAGAGGTTGTTAACACAGGTCCTGGCAGTTCAGGCAAACAAGAGTTTGTTAAAATAGGTCCTGGCAGTTCAGGCAAGCAAGAGGTTGTTAACACAGGTCCTGACAGGTAAAGGTTAAGCACAGACCTTGGCAGTTCAGTCAGGCAAAGGTTAAGCACAGACCTTGGCAGTTCAGTCATGCAAAGGTTAAGCACAGGCTTTGGCAGTTCAGTCAGGCAAAGGTTAAGCACAGGCCTTGGCAGTTCATTTAGACAAAGGTGAAGCACAGGCCTTGGCAGTTCAGGCAGGCAAAGGTGAAGGAATCTGAAGTATAGGGCAGAACCTAAGTAGGGGTTTAAATTTAGCACTCCTTCCTATATAGTACATGGTTAAAAGTCAATACTTTATTAGTAAATAAATATAAATGGAGAGTACAATTGTGCACTGTTAAGCACAAACGTGTTTCGGCTGTCTTCGCAGCCTTTTTCAATGTGAAAATGACAAGCCGAGGCCCGGGTGCTAACCCTTGATATACACTGGCCCTATAAAATAATCATCCAATGGTATCGTAGTAAATATGGTACGCCCTCACGCTAGCCAATCATGGTACTGTACAGGTCATCGAGTAGGCGTGTGATTCCGCTATTGCGTATCTGCCGATGTATGTCATGTTACATTTGATTGTAAGTCATACCTGGCTCGCCGCAATTAAGTTCTAGTTGTTACTGATGTCAAAAATGCATCATTGTGTCTGGGAGCTAGTGCTTGTAAAACATACACTACATAGCAAGTTGTGCCAGATATTGCAGTATCACGCATCACATATATACACGAGTACACAAATCTCCTCCCTGAAACATCGACATGCTTTATGCAATAAAGGCACCTCTAAGTATTATCATATATGCGCATACATGATATTATATGCTATTTAATGGAGCCTATTCCCCAGGGTAGTACTTCAATAACACATGTACAATATGCCGTTTCAACTGATCACCGGTTAGTACTGGTCATGTTTATATTAGATAACCTGAGAGGCTGAACTGCTAACGATCTGGTTTTAGTTATCCATACGTCTCATCCTAGTAGTGTTGGAAACATATATAGTGAACCTGACAGTTACGATTATTATGATGTGTTAGCTGGGAGTAATATATGTACTAAATCTGTTTAGTGGGTCATGCGAGTGTAATAATATTTGCCAAGAAGAGTAATATATAAATCTATTGATAGATTATAACAATGGCAATCTTCTTTATAGTATCACTAGAATACTGGCCTAAGAGGAAGCTAGTATGGAGAACTGCAAAATAATTCTCCTATACATGATCTCATTAGATCTTAATATCTGTGGACTGCTATCCTTATATTACAATATAGTGGGCAATAAACCCCTTCTCCTCACCCTCCGTATTAACAGTAGTACATAAATGCTTAGATGCAATTCTAGTTGCACAATACCTGTGGTATTGTTATGGATATTGATGTATGTATAGGTTGTGTATGGGCAGCACGTATTAGTGGTGAAAGTTCTAATTAGTGTATTATGTATCAAAGAGTAGGTAAAAATTTCCATGTTGTGACTCAGACCAAGTTATTATTTATAAGTCTCACCATGATACTAGTATGCATTAACATGAGACTTATAGTCAAATCTACATATTGTACATCCTTGTCCTCTAATTGTGGATGTTATGTGATTATAGTAAAGTGATCTTAGGATGATGAGATCAAACTGTCTCTCTTGCTTAATTCATAAAGGAGTTACTGACTAGCATAAGTAGATATTATCAGAGTATGTTGTTAATGATTTATCATTATGTTCCTTACACAGAAACTGTCATCCTTTATTATTGCAAGCAGCCATCATTCCAATTGGAGATTTGTGCTCCTCAAAAGATACTTTTGTACTAATAGTTATTACACCATTTAAAGATACATATTGTTATGTCTACATGACAACATTTATATTAAAGTGATATTATTCCTTTTTACAGTTTTACAAAAAGACCCAATAATTGTTTGCTTCGTTCATCCCTGTGGGCATAACTGTGTTAAGTTGGCAAATCCAATTAGTTTCTTTTTTGTAATAAGATTTTCTCACAGTTGCCACCCCTGATTCCTGTTCTAGCTTGTTCTAAGCCCAACATTTAAAAGATGTTGTTTTTTCTGCGTTGAACTTAAGAAAATGTTTTGCAGCACTGGTTATCTGTTTTCCCTTATCTATGTCTTTTTGAGCATTGCGGAAGTTGCTTAAACGTTCAATTACCCTGACACCCAATTTACGTGTAGTCATACCTACGTAAAGAATGTCACACAAACACAATAAGCAGTATATAACATTGTTACTCTGACAAATGATATGGGTTTTTATTTTTCAGTTTTTATCAAACCTATCAGTAATGGCTTCTTTTTTTATCATGGATTGGCATGTTTTACAATGTCCACATGGTGTGGAGCCTTGATAGATAGGCTTTTTCTTTCTATTCCTATCAAAATGACTTGTGGTCAGGTTATCAGTTAGGTTATTTGCCCATCTGAATGTAAATGAAGGTCTATCAGGTAGAAGTGTTTGTAATTTTTCATCACTTTTAGGAACGTGCCAATGTTTATTGACAATAGAAGTCAATTTCTCACTTTGGCAGTTGTACGTAGATATAAATCTCAGAATGTTAGAATCTGATATTGCCTGCTCTTTAGGTTTGAGAAGTTCAGACCTGTCCTTAGCTATTGCTTTTTGGTAGGCTTTAGCCAGGATTTTTTTTAGAATAGCCATGTTTTAGTAGTCTGTCTCTTAACTCAAGTGCTGATTTCCTGAATGATTCTAAATTAGTACAGTTCCTTCTGAATCTTAGGTACTCCCCATATGGCAAACCTCTAACAGTAGATGAATGATGGTGACTACTGGCATGTAATATATTGTTCGTTGCTGTGGGTTTTCTATATGCTTCTGTGGTTAGTTGGTCACCTTGTTTGAAAATGGTTAAATCTAGGAATTCTACCTTCTCTGTACTTAAGTTGTAAGTCAGGAATAGTCCAAAAGGATTTGTGTTTAATGTTTTAACAAAATCTTCCAATAGTTCCACAGGGCCCTCCCATACAAATAGAATATTGTCTATATACCTAGACCAGTGTGTGATATATTGAGTGTAGTTATTTAAGGAGTCATTGAACACTACCATCTCTTCCTACCAGCCCAGGTATATATTTGCATAAGTCGGTGCACATGATGTGCCGATAGCAGTGCCACAGACTTGTAAGAAACATTTGTCATCAAAGACAAAATAATTGTGGATAAGGACAAACTTCAGGAGTCTAATAATGAAGTCTTTGGTTTCCACACCTAATTCAGTTTCTTTTCTAGATAGTGCGCTACTGCTTTAATCCCCCATTCAGTCTTAATACTTATGTATAATGACTCAACGTCACAAGTCACAAGTAAGGACTGCCGGTTAATTTGAATGTTCTGGATTTTGTTCAAAATATGCATTGTATCTCTGGTATAGAAGGGAAGATTTTCTACTATATTCCTTAGTCTAGCATCCACATATTTGCTAGCCATTTCTGTTAGGGACCCAATACCAGAGACAATAGGTCTCCCTGGTGGACAAGAAATATTTGTATGAATCTTAGGTAATAGATATAAAGTGGCTATTCTTGGATTGGTAACTGAAAGTTATGTATGTTCTTTTTTGTCAATAACATTCTTAGAAAGAGCAGTATTAATTAAAGTATTGTAATTTTCAAGAAAGTTTTCTGTTGGATTCCCCAATAATTTTTTGTAACATTTTGAGTTGTTCCACTGTCTGGTGGCATCCTCTACATACATGGTTGTAGGCCATAACAGTATGTTACCCCCCCTTGTCACTGTTTTTTATTTGTACATCTGCCCAACTAGATAGTTCCCGAATAGCCTCTATTTCTGACTTAGACAGATTTGCTTCAATACTCTGTTTAGATTTGTTCAAAGTCAGTATATCATTGCAGTCTATGTTCAGGAATGTAACCGATTGGGGTGATATGTTACTAGGTGATAAATTGTGATTTTGGTTTTAGTACTTTACGCCAACTGTTGTTAATTGGTTCACTTGTTACTTCATTTGTTACATCATCATTATCTCCTAAAAGAGTTATTAGGTCGTTTAATGCAGTTGTGTTGGTTTGAGACAAAATACTGAGGTCTTCTGTATTAGAGAAGTACTTTCTCAATAATATTTTTATGACAAATAGATGTGTATCTTTGATCGCCTCAAATTTATCTATTTGGTTGGTCAGTACAAAGGATAGACCTTTTTTGAGTGCAGAGATATGTGCTGGGGTCAAAGTTTTATCTCATTGGTTGATAATATTAATGTTCATGGTCTCATCTTTGTGGTTATTTATTTATTTTTGTGGGATTGGTTCTTGTAGGATTGTGTTTTCTGGTTGAATCATACCTGTCGCCTTGTGCGAGGTTGTATTCCCTCTTCCTCTCCTAGTCCTACACCTAAAGGGGTACTACTCAGATTAATATGTGGTTTAGTCATTTTGTTTAGCATGGACTTTGGGACTTCTTCCCCCTCAGAGAGTTCAGCATCAGTGGAATCATATTCTTTGTCTGTACAGTCAGAGTCTGGATATTTATTATTACTATTATTTCAAGAATATACCCTTCCCTGAGCATAATCTGTAAGGTCTCTCTGTCTATCTTTCTCTCTTTTTTGTCTGAATTTTTCAACCTTACTTTTAGTTTTGTTATATGATTTTTGGAAAATTCAGAAAAAGCAAATTAAGGGACAGTGGAACCTAGGCATGCATGGTTTCTATCAATAATGTTATACCTAGAGGCCTACACCTGAAAATGTTCCCATCATTTTGTGACTTAAAACCGGAACTTAAGATGAAATGGGAGGGAGCACTAACTTAATACTCCCTAAAACTAATTGGATATCTTGTAGAACATGAAACAGATAAACTTAAAGAAGTAACACAGGAAATCACCAAAATTAGTGAGGACTTAAAACATTTTGAGTCAAGGGAAGATTTCCAAAACTAAAAGTAAGGTTGAAAAATTTGCCAAATTTATTTCTGACAAAAAAAAGAGAGAAAGATAGACAGAGACCTTACAGATTATGCTCAGGGAAATGTATATTCTCGGAATAAAAGTAATAATAAATATCAAGGCTCTGACTGTACAGACAAAGAATATGATTCCACTGACGCTGAACTCTCTGAGGGCGAACAAGTCCCAAAGTCCATACTAAACAAAATGACTAAACCAGTGAAAACCACATATTAATCTGGGTAGTACCCCTTTAGGCGTAGGACTAGGAGAGGAAGAGGGAATACAACCTTGCACAATGCGACAGGTACGATTAAACCAGAAAACACAATCCTTCAAGAACCAATCCCACAAAAATAAATAAATAACCCCAAAGATGAGACCATGAACCTTAATATTATCAACCTATCAGATAAAACTTTAACCCCAGCACATATCTCTGCACTTAACAAAGGTCTATCCTTTGTACCGACCAACCAAATAGATAAATTTTAGGCAATCAAAGATGATTTGTCAGAAAAATATTATTGAGAAAGTACTTCTCTAATACAGAGGACCCCAGTATTTTGTCTCAAACTGACACTACTGCATTAAATGACTTAATAACTCTTTTAGGAGATAATGATGATGTAACAAATGAAGTAACACATGAACCAACTAACAACAGTTGGCGTAAAGTACTAAAACCAAAATCACAATTTATCCCCCTAGTAACATATCACCCCAATCGGTTACACTCCTGAACATAGTCTGCAATGATATACTGACTATGAACAAATCTAAACAGAGTATTGAAGCAAATCTAAGTCAGAAATAGCTATTAGGGAACTATCTAGTTGGGCAGATGTACAAATAAAAAACAGTGACAAGTGGGGTCACATAGTGTTATGGCCTGCAACCATGTATGTATGTAGAGGAGACAACCAGACAGTTGAACAACTTGAAATGTTACAAAAAAATATTAGGGAATCCAACAGAAAAGTTTCTTGAAAATTACAATACTTTGATTAATACTGCTCTTTCTAAGAATGTTATTGTCAAAAAAGAACATACATAACTTTCAGTAAGCAATCCAAGAATAGCCACTTTATATCTCTTTCCTAAGATCCATAAAAATATTTCTTGTCCACCAGGGAGACCTATCATCTCTGTGATTGGGTCCCTAACAGAAAAGGCTAGCAAATATGTGGATGCTAGAGTAATAAATATAGTAGAAAATCTTCCCTCCTATACGAGAGATACAATGCATATTTTTAACAAAATCCAGAACATTTAGATTAACCAGCACCCCTTACTTGTGACTTGTGATGTTGAGTCATTATACACAAGTATTAAGACTGAATGGGGAATTAAAGCAGTAGAGCACTATCTAAGAAACAGAATTAGGTGTGGAAACCAAAGGCTTCATTATTAGACTCTTGAAGTTTATCCTTACCCACAATTATTTTGTCTTTGATGACAAATGTTTCTTACAAGTCTGTGGCACTGCTATGGGCACGTCGAGTGCACAGACTTATGCAAATATATACCTGGGCTGGTGGGAAGAGATGGTAGTGTTCAATGACTCCCTAAATAACTACACTCAATATATCACCCACTGATCTAGGTATATAGACGATATTCTATTTGTATGGGAGGGCCCTGTGGAACTATTGGAAGATTTTGTTAAAACATTAAACACAAATCCTTTTGGACTATTCCTGACTTACAACTTAAGTACAGAGAAGGTAGAATTCCTAGATTTAACCATTTGCAAACAAGGTGACCAACTAACTACAGAAGCATATAGGAAACCCACAGCAACGAACAATATATTTCATGCCAGTAGTCACCATCATCCATCTACTGTTAGAGGTTTGCCATATGGGGAGTAGCTAAGAATCAGAAGAGACTGTACTAATTTAGAATCATTCAGGAAATCAGCACTTAAGAGACAGACTACTAAAATGTGGCTATTCTACAAAACTCCTGGCTAGTGCCTACCAAAAAGCAATAGCTAAGGACAGGTCTGAACTTCTCAAACCTAAAGAGCAGGCGATATCAGATTCTAACATTCTGAGATTTATATCTACGTACAACTGCCAAAGTGAGAAATTGTCTATTGTCAATAAACATTGGCACGTTCTTAAAAGTGATGAAAAATTACAAACAGTTCTACCTGATAGACCTTCATTTACATTCACAAGGGCAAATAACCTAACTGATAACCTGACCACAAGCCATTTTGATAGGAATAGGAAGAAAAAGCCTATCTATCAAGGCTCCACACCATGTGGACATTGTAAAACATGCTAATCCATGATAAAAAAAAGAAGCCATTACTGATAGGTTTGATAAAAACTGCAAAATAAAAACCCATATCAATTGTCAGAGTAACAATGTTATATACTGCTTATCGTGTTTGTGTGACATTCTTTACGTAGGTAAATTGGGTGCCAGGGTAACTGAACATTTAAGCAACATCCGCAATGCTGAAAAGATATAGATAAGGGGAAACAGATAACCAGTGTGGCAAGGCATTTTCTTAAGTTCCACGCAGGAAAAACAACATCTTTTAAATGTTGGGGCTTAGAACAAGCTAGACCAGGAATCAGGGGTGGTAACTGTGAGAAAATCTTATTACAAAAATAAACTAATTGGATTTTCAAACTTAACACAGTTATGCCCACAGGGATGAACGAAGCAAACAATTATTGGGTCTTTTTGTAAAACTGTAAAAAGGAATAATATCACTTTAATATAAATGTTGTCATGTAGACATAACAATATGTATCTTTAAATGGTGTAATAACTATTAGTACAAAAGTATCTTTTGAGTAGCACAAATCTCCAATTGGAATGATGGCTGCTTGCAATAATAAAGGATGACAGTTTCTGTGTAAGGAACATAATGATAAATCATTAACAACATACTCTGATAATATCTACTTATGCTAGTCAGTAACTCCTTTATTAATTAATAACACCCACAATTAGAGGACAAGGATGTACAATATGTAGATTTGACTATAAGTCTCATGTTAATGTATACTAGTATCATGGTGAGACTTATAAATAGTAACATGTTCTTAGTCACAACATGGAAATTTTTACCTACTCTTTGATACATAATACACTAATTAGAACTTTCACCACTAATACGTGCTGCCCATACACAACCTATACATACATCAATATCCATAACAATACCACAGGTATTGTGCAACTAGAATTGCATCTAAGCATTTATGTACTACTGTTAATACGGAGGGTGAGGAGAAGGGGTTTATTGCCCACTATATTGTAATATAAGGATAGCAATCCACAGATATTAAGATCTAATGAGATCATGTATAGGAGAATTATTTTGCAGTTCTCCATACTAGCTTCCTCTTAGGCCAGTATTCTAGTGATACTATAAAGAAGATTGCCATTGTTATAATCTATCAATAGATTTATATATTACATTTCTTGGCAAATATTATTACACTCGCATGACCCACTAAACAGATTTAGTACATATATTACTCCCAGCTAACACATCATAATAATCGTAACTGTCAGGTTCACTATATATATTTCCAACACTACTAGGATGAGTCGTATGGATAACTAAAACCAGATAGTTAGCAGTTCAGTCTCTCAGGTTATCTAATATAAACATGACCAGTACTAACCAGCATCCAAACACTGTACGGCCCTGTAACACACCCACTAAAATTATGAAAACATAATATCGAGTGATCAGTTGAAACGGCATATTGTACATGTGTTATTGAAGAATAGGATCCATTGAATAGCATATAATATCATGTATGCGCATATATGATAATACTTAGAGATGCCTTATATTGCATAAAGCATGTCAATGTTTCAGGGAGGAGATTTGTGTACTCGTGTATATATGTGATGCGTGCCCGGTTTTTAAAAATTCGGTTAAAAACAGGAGCACTTTAATTCATCAAAATTTAAATTTCACTCGTTGTGAAAAAATGCTTACCTTTTAAACTTGACAGCCGCTCCAGCTTCCCCCGGTTGTCGCAAGCCATTTCTGACGATAGAAATGATGGATCGGTCATCCTCCAATCACGGCTTCCCCCCGGGGGAATCAGTGTCTGATTCAACGCCGTGATTGGAGGAAGCTGGATTCCTCATTTTAGACCCAGGAAGAGGCTTTGCGTTGGGCGGAGGAAGCTGGAGCGGCTGTCAAGATTAAATGGTAAGTATTTTTTCACAAAACGAGTGAAATGTAAATTTTGATGAATTAAAGTGCAACTGTTTTTAATAATTTTTTTAAAAACCGGGCACTTTAGTATCAAAATTTACATTCACTTTAAGCATATGAAGACGTTATTATGAAGTAATATGCTTGAGAAAACAAAATATTGACACAATATACAATGTACCCTGAAGTAAATAACTGAGTCAGGAGACAAACAGAAAGGATAGAGAATGATTTTATTTATTGAAATTTCCAGGTTACAGTTTGCCAAAGGAACTCCAGTACTAGTTCAGCTGCATATTCTGATGAGAATATACCTGTAAAACAGTCTTAAAATGTTCAACAAAAATTCAAGCTTCCTCCAAATGAGACAAAAGTCAAATAGTGGAAACCTATTAGAGAGCTTCAGGGGAATAAGAAATAGCATACTTATTAGCCACTGAATCCTGACTTTGTACAAAAACGTCATGTAACTCTATCTTAAAGGGAAGGTAAAGTTATCTTGTCGACGATCCAGAATTCAAATCTATTTTCTAAATGAATAGGACTTTAAGTCATAATTTTTTCAGATTTTACTTACAATTCATGTAATCTCACTTTTAATTCACATTTTACCGATTTCAAAATTCGACTCTTTTTAAAAAAAAAAAAAAAAATCTTCTTGAGTGACGTTTTTTGATTAGCCAGTTGAAATTCTGGCCGTTAGGTGATTTGGTCAAGCAATTATTTGCTCTTTTTCCATTTTTTTTTATTAATGTAGTCTGTAGTTCTTGCATCTGTCAACTTGCAGAATCTGCATAAAATCGGCACAAATTATTATTTGCCCAAAACTGAATGCGCGCAATTCATCTTTTCACATTTAATTTCCATTGTACAGGTATTACAGTTCTTGAAAAATTGCGATTGTGCGCGCTCATTCACCTTTTATGCAACAATCCTTCCTGCACTCGAAGAGCTAGAATTAATGGTTTTGCGCAACATAAATGTTTCACGAAACACTTCAAAAATACATTACAAAGTACAGTTACACTCACATTAACACAATCTAATAAAAAATATTTTAAAAAAATATTGCACACAAAAGTTATAAGGGATCAAAGATCTTGGGTGTTAGAAAAAAAAAGCCAACGCATGGATTTTACATTGACATAAATACACATACATAGAGAAACATGCATTTTACATTACAATCTTATGCACATTAAACAATGTCTAAGAGGGATTTTCAAAGAGCTATACGCATATAGTGTCATGCCCCCATGGGGTCTAGAACTCTGCTCTCTCATGTTGTATCCCAATGAATTTTCACTGAGCCACCAGAGGGCTTTAGCTGTGGATGCTTTCCTTTTTGTTTTCTGCTTTCTCTCTCAGGCTCTCTGGCTCCACCTCTTGTCAGCTGTTGGTAATGTGCAATTACCAACAGACTATTTAAACCTGCCTGGCTAATCAGTCTTTGCCCTGACATTGAGTCTACTCAGTTTGTACGCTGTTTGTGGAAGAATAATCCTTTTGATGTTTACTTTCTGGTTTTGACCTCAGCTTGTTCCTGATTATGTTTATAAGTGACCCTTTTGCCTTGAAGCCTGATTTTGGACTGACCTGCTGGATTTTCTACCTTTCCTGTTTTATGACCAAGCCTCCAGATTTGCCTTGTACTGTTTTTGCCAGAGAAATACCAACCCTGCTAGTCTGACCTTGTTTCCTGCTTTTAGCTGCAGCTCCTGAGGCCATCTTTGCTGCAGTGCCTGAACTGCCAAGTCCTGTGCTTAACCTTTGCCTGCCTGAACTGCCAAGGCCTGTGCTTAACCTTTGCCTGCCTGAACTGCCAAGACCTGTGCTTAACCTTTGCCTGCCTGAACTGCCAAGGCATGTGCTTAACCTTTGCCTGCCTGAACTGCCAAGGCCTGTGCTTAACCTTTGGCTGCCTGAACTGCCAAGGCCTGTGCTTCCCCTTTGCCTTAAATTTAAAAATAAACTGACATTACTGGCACTAGTCTAAGTAGAAAATAGGAATTAATGGAATATTGTCAAATATGCATTCCGGTGCTACCCCCATGCAATAATATGGAATCTGAAATATAGGGAAGAACCTAAGTAGGGGTTTAAATTTAGCACTCCTTCCTATATAGTACGTGGTTAAAAGTCAATACTTTATTAGTAAATAAATATAAATGGAGAGTACTGTCTCCTGAATATACCCAAGGTAAACCAACCAAAGAAAAAGTTTTAATATAATGTATAGTCAGCCCCCCTGTTTCCTGGATGATAGCAGCATACCTCGGCTTCAGGTGACAGGGATGACTAACATCTAGATTAAGTTTAAGGTTAAAAAGTGCACAAATTGTGCGCTGTTAAGCATAAATGTGTTTCGGCTGTCAATGCAGCCTTTTTCAATGTGAAAATGACAAACCAAGGTCCGGGTGCTACCCCTTGATATACACTGGCCCTATAAAATAATCATCCAATGGTATCGTAGTAAGTATGGTACGCCCTAATGCTAACCAATCATGGTACTGTACACGTCATAGAGTAGTCGTGTGATTCCGCTATGTACCGATTGGGTATCTGCCAATGTATGTCATGTTTACACTTGATTGTAAGTCATACCTGGCTCGCCACAATTAAGTTCTAGTTGTTACTGATGTCAAAAATGCATCATTGTGTCTGGGAGCTAGTGCTTGTAAAACATACACTACATAGCAGGTTGTGCCAGACTTTGCAGCTTTAGCATTAAAATTTACATTCACTTTAAAATCAGAGTTATTATTTTGATAATGGTACCCCGTGTTACTAGGAGGGCAGTTTACTTGTGATAAAAAGGTTCATGCATCAATTTGTTTTGTTATTCCAAGGAGTGATAAGTTTGGAAGTACTTTGCAGCCATTCCTTGGTTTTGATTAGTGTTTCATGAACGTTGGATACATGTAATAAACTATTAACACCAGCACACAGCGTTGTATTTCTGGTACCAATTTCTTAAAGATGCTGGCATTTGAATGCATTTTCTGGCACTTTATAATATGAGCTATAAATCTTTGAAAATATTAGCGAGAATCACCTCCACATAGAGATGTATCTTTGTAAATATCAATCAGCTAGATTACAAGTTTTGAGTTCTATAGGGAAATTAACGACCGCCACAAATGCAGAGTTAATTCACCTCCTTATATCGCTGGTATTACAGGTTTACAAAAAGCAGGCATGTGCGGTCCATATGGTTGCATTCAGCTCCATATCGCACCGAAAATACAAGAGCTGCTTTGACGTGCTCGTGCACGATTTCCCCATAGACATCAATGGGGAGAGCTGGCAAAAAGAAGCCTAACACCTGCGATTGCAGAAAAGCTCTGTAACGCAGCCCCATTGATGTCTATGGGGAAAGAAAAAGTTATGTTTAAGCCTAACACCCTAACATAAAAACCATGTCTAAACACCCCTAATCTGCTGCCCCCAAAATCGCCGCCACCTACATTACAGTTGTTAACCCCTAATCTGCCGCTCTTAAAATCCCCGGCACCTACATTACAGTTATTAACCCTTAATATGCTGCCCCCAATGTCGCCGCCACTATACTAAAGTTATTAACCCCTAAACCTAACCCTAACGTAACCCTAAGCATAAGTCTAACCCTAACACCCCCTAACTTCAATATAATTCAAATAAAGCTAAATAAACCTTACAATTATTAACTAAATAATTCCAATTTAAAACTAAAAATCAGCCAGGGGAATGTAAGGGACGCCATCTTTGATAACGTCACTTAAAAGGAACTTCATTTTACAGCAACGATCGGAAGAAGAGAATGCTCCGCGCCAGATGTCTAGAAGATGCCATCTGGATGAAGACTTCTGCCCACTTGGATGAAGATTTCTGCCAGCTTGGATGTGGACTTCTGCCCGCTTGGATGAGGATGGATGTCCAGTCTTCAAAAACTATAAGTGGATCGTCGAGGGTTAGTGTTAGGTTTTTTTAAGGGTTTATTGGGTGGGTTTTATTTTTAGCTTAGGGTTTGGGCACCGTAAAAGAGCTAAATGCCCTTTTAAGGGCAATGCCCATCCAAATGCCCTTTTCAGGGCAATGGTTAGCTTTGGTTTATTTAGATAGAGTTTTATTTGGGGGGTTTGGTTGGGTGGGTGGTGGGTTTTACTGTTGGGGGGGGTGTTTGTAACTTTTATTGTCAGGTAAAAGAACTGTTATCTTTGGGGCAAGGGCTATTGGCAGTTTAGTGTAGGCTAGGGGTTTTATTATTTTGGGGGGGGGGGCTTTTTTATTTTGGGCTATTAGATTAGGAGTAATTTGTTGTTTTTTTGATAATTTTGTTTTTTATTTTGTGTAATTTAGTGTTTTGTTTTTTTGTAATCTAGATAATTGTATTTGATTAATTTAATTTATTTGATTTGATTGTAATGGTAGGTTTTAGTGTAAGGCAGGTTATGTTTTATTTTACAGGTAAATTTGTATTTATTTTAACTAGGTAGTTATTAAATAGTTAATAACTATTTACTAACTAGCTACCTAGTTAAAATAAATACAAACTTACCTGTGAAATAAAAATAAAACCTAAGATAGCTACAATATAACTATTAGTTATATTGTAGCTAGCTTAGGTTTTTTTTACAGGTAAGTATGTATTTAATTTTAAATAGGAATTATTTAGGTAAAAATTTAAAAATGGTAAGCTTTATTTTAATTATATTTAAGTTAGGGGCTGTAAGGGTTAGGATTAGTCTTATGCTTAGGGTTACATTAGGGTTAGGTTTAGGGGTTAATATATTTATGTAGTGATGTGGGAGGCCAGAGGTTATGGGGTTAATAGTTGAATTTAGTATATTTCATTGTGGGGGGCTTGCGGTTTAGTGGTTAATAAGTTTATTATAGCGGCGGTGTGGGCGGACGGCAGATTAAGGGTTAATAATATTTAAGTAGTGCTTGCGATGCGGGAGGGCAGCGGTTTAGGGGTTAATAGGTTTATTACAGTGGTGACGATGTCGGGGAGCGGTGGAAGAGGGGATAATACATTTTAATAGTGGCTGCGATGTACAGAGCGGCAGATTAGGGGTTAATACATTTATTATAGTGTTTACGATGCTGGAGGGCGGCGGTTTAGGGGTTAATAGGTAGTTTATGGGTGTTAGTGTACTTTTTAACACTTTAGTTATGAGTTTTATGCTACAGCTTTGTAACGTAAAACTCATAACTACTGAGTTTAAATGGGGGTACAGATCTTGTCGGTTATAGGGTGTACAGCTCACTTTTTGGCCTCCCAAGCAAACTCGTAATACCGGTGCTATGGGAGTCCCATTGAAATTTAAATGTGCGGTACTGACGTTGCGTGATGGCCAAAAAGGTGTCCGGTACACCTATACCTTCAAGACTTGTAATAGCGGCGTATAACAATGCTTTTTCACTCATAACGCCAAACTCGTATGAGTTTTTCTAAATGTCAAAATGATTTTGTTTTATTTTTAATTTTTCAAATTCAAAAGCTTATATAATGCATATTATTTTTATAGCTCCATTTTTATTTTGGGAACATGCATGGTTAAACTAAACATTTTTTGGAAAAAGCATTTCTACAGAAATTCTGATATCTGTAGTTAGACTTCTCAGGAGCCAAAGACTGTAACATGTCTGTGAATTACTATAAGCAAATCTCCCTAGCTGAAAATGTTCAAGTTTAAGACTTTTTCACTCTAAGGACTAGATTACGAGTTGAGCGCTATTTATAGCTCCCGCTCACACAACTCTGCAAGAAGTAAGCTATTTGCACATGTTGTGTTGCATGCATATTACAAGTTGAAAGTAAAAAGTTTTCACTCACCCGCTAACCCGGCATTGACAAAAAGCCAAAGTTAGAATATCGCAAATGTGCATTAACATATTCCTCCATAGACTAAAAGGGAGTGCGAAAGTGGAAAAAATTGTGTTTAACCAAGTGAGCTAACCAACATGAAATCTGAGTATGTTACATTCCAATGTTCTTCACATAGCAAAATATGTTCTATTTATTCATAAATACATATTTCTTTATATATATATATATATGATCAATTGTGCTCAAGCGAACGTGTTTACTTTAAACTTGAAATGCGCGTGCTACTTCTGATGCGTACAAAGAGCTGCATTAAACCCCAAATGGACAGGGCACACAGAGCATTACGTCTAAGACCTAGAAATAATGATCCCACCCAGTGATATTATCCTTAAAGTGTCAGTAAACGTAAAAAATAATGTTATATAATTCTGCACATAGTGCAGAATTATATAACATTATAAAAGCCTTATCGTTATAAAACCTTATTTGCCCTTTGAATTTTTTCAAAATATGACAGGTTTTCAGACCCGCTCTCTGCTGAGTGGGTCTGTTTTTTTTACACAGCGCATCGGGCCAGCTGTATAGTCACAGCCCGGCCCGACCGCGCCATAACATTAAGTGCAGCTGGCTCCTGCTGTCAGACAGAGCAGGAGCGAGCTGCACTTAGTGTTATGGCGCAGTCGGGCCGGGCTGTGACTATACAGCTGGCCCGATGCGCTGTGTAAAAAAACAGACCCACTCAGCAGAGAGCGGGTCTGAAAACCTGTCATATTTTGAAAAAATTCAAAGGGCAAATAAAGTTTTATAACGATAAGGCTAATATAATGTTATATAATTCTGCACTATGTGCAGAATTATATAACTTTTTTTTTAACGTTTACTGTCCCTTTAAGTTCCACAAATATCAAGATAAATAATTGATAGTCACTGCTGCAAGCAAACATAGTCCTCTACAATTCGAAGGAAAACCCCTCCAAATATATGCTGACCTCAGTCCCATTACCTTAGTTAACAGGAAAGAAGCAAAATTCCTCACAGAACATCTGAGAGAACATTCAATACAGATGGGGATTCCCTTTCTGTTTAAAAGTCAGCAAAGACAATAAAATATTGACCAATAAAATAAAACGGAGGCTCTTGAAGACTTCTTCAAGACCCTCAACCCCCACTACCAAGCCTACATGGAGATCTTCTTTATACACCAACCTGGAAAAAAGCTAAGCTAAAGACTCAACTCTAAAGATCTCAATGGACTACGGTCAACATAAAATTTCAAATGAAATACGCACAGTGGCACCTCTACTCCCATGGCTCCTCCTGAAAAAAAACTAAACTCTGCTCAATGCATACATATTCAACCATTGACAACATATGTCAGCATCTACTTGGAATAATGACTTTTGTATCCTTTTTGACTAGGTAAACAAATGATCTGCACACATTTACTCTTCTACACCTACGCGACCATATGTCCCACACACTCTTCACAGGCATATTAAAATTTTTTAACTTTCATTAGAGGACATCCGTAAATAAATACTATGCTACTCATACACATCTGTACAACCATGAAAACTCAATCTAATCTTCTTCACCCTTTTTAATTATACTGTATATCAACAACTCCAGAATCTGCATAATATTCCACAACTCAACAACCACCAAGTTCTCTTGTGCTCCATCCTTACATCAGTTTTACTTTCATTTTTGCAAAAAAAGGGGAAAAAATAAAGAATACATCATATGCTCTCTAGTTATGTTGATACCTGTCGACACACAAATACAGGACCCCCTCGCATAAACACAAGCTATTCTAACACTCTTGTAAGTTCTTAGATTTTTATGGACCAAAAACCCAAAATATTGCCCCACTATTGCCCAATAGCAAACAAAACTCGCAAACTTTAATAACCAATGCCCATGAACCATATACCTACAATTTCCAAGAACTGTAGGGGCCTTTCATGATTGCGATATTAGGACTCGACTTTGTAATACCAGTGCTGCAATGCGAATGTGAGCTTGCATTCGCATTGCTAGGAAAGCACGCTTTCAACAGAACTTCAGACAGCATCAGAACTTCAGCTCCAATGAAGGGGGGTAATTTGTGCAGCGATCTAAAATAACCTAAGCTCCCCATTGCCCTGAAAAGGGCATTTGTATGGGCATTGCCCTTAAAAGGGCATTTAGCTCTTTTACATGCCCAGACCGTAATCAAAAAATAAAACCCAACCAAAAAACCCTTAAAAAAACGTAACATTAACCCCCGATGATCCACTTACAGTTCTTGAAGTCCCGCTTGAAGGATCCATCCAGCCAGAAAAGTCCTCATCCAGGCAACAAAAAGTCTTCATCCGGACGGCCTCTTCCATCAACATCCAGCTGGAGATGTCCTCATCCAGGCAGCAAGAAGTCTTCATCCAGACAGCATCTTCTATCTTCATCCATCCGGCGGTCCATCCTGAAGACATCCGGCGCGGAGCATCCTCTTCATATGGTCGCTGCCGTAAACTGGAACTTCAATGCAAGTGACGCCATCCAAGATGGCATCCCTTGCATTCCTATTGGCTAAAAGATTTCAATCAGCCAATAGGATTAGAGCTGCTAAAATCCTATTGGCTGTTCCAATCAGCTTAGGTTTTTTAGATAGTTATTTTATTTGGCGGGGTTGGTCGTGGGGGGGTGTATTTTACTGTTGGGGGGGTGTTAGTATTTTTTTTACAGGTAAAAGAGCTGTTAACTTTGGGGCAATGCGCTAAAAAAGGCCCTTTAAAGGGCCATTGGTAGTTTATTGTAGGCTAGGTTTTTTGTTTTGTTTTTTGGGGGGGGGGTTATTATTTTGATAGTGCTATTAGATAAGTCCTTCAAGCAGGATTTCAAAAACTGTAAGTGGATCGTCGGGGGTTAGTGTTAGGTTTTTTAGGGCAATGGGGAGCTTAGGTTTTTTACATAGTTATTTTATTTGGGGGTGGTGAGTTTTATTGTTTTGGGTGTTTGTATTTTTAAAGGTAAAAGAGCTGTTATCTTTGGGGCAATGACCCACAAAAGGCCCTTTAAAGGGCCATTGGTAGTTTATTGTAGGCTAGGTTTTTTTTATTTGGGGGGGGGGCTTTATTATTTTGATAGGGCTATTAGATTAGGTGTAATCCTTTTATATTTTTGATAATTTGTTTCTTATTTTTCGTAATTTAGTGTTTTGTTTTTTTGTAATTTAGGGTTTTTTTGTAATTAGATATTTTTTATAATTTTTAGAGTAGTATAGTTCAGTTTAATTTAATTGGTAGTTAGTTTAATTGTTAGTTTAAAATTAATTTAATTTGACAGGTAAGTTTTAATTTAATTTAAGATAGGGAAATTATAATTTTAATATAAAGTTAGGGGGAGTTAGGTTTAGGAGTTAATAGTTTATTTTAGTATATTTTGCTGTGGGGGGCTTTTGGTTTAGGGGTTATTAGTTTATTTAAGTATATTTTGTTGTGGGGGCTTGTGGTTTTATTGTTTTGGGTGTTTGTATTTTTAAAGGTAAAAGAGCTGTTATCTTTGGGGCAATGACCCACAAAAGGCCCTTTAAAGGGCCATTGGTAGTTTATTGTAGGCTAGGTTTTTTTTATTTGGGGGGGGGGGGCTTTATTATTTTGATAGGGCTATTAGATTAGGTGTAATTCTTTTATATTTTTGATAATTTGTTTCTTATTTTTCGTAATTTAGTGTTTTGTTTTTTTGTAATTTAGGGTTTTTTTGTAATTAGATATTTTTTGTAATTTTTATAGTAGTATAGTTTAGTTTAATTTAATTGGTAGTTAGTTTAATTGTTAGTTTAAAATTAATTTAATTTGACAGGTAAGTTTTAATTTAATTTAAGATAGGGAAATTATAATTTTAATATAAAGTTAGGGGGAGTTAGGTTTAGGAGTTAATAGTTTATTTTAGTATATTTTGCTGTGGGGGGCTTTTGGTTTAGGGGTTATTAGTTTATTTAAGTATATTTTGTTGTGGGGGCTTGTGGTTTAGAAGTTAATAGGTTTATTATAGCGGCGGTGTGGGTGGACGGCAGATTAGGGGTTAATTATATTTAAATAGTGTTTGCGGTGTGGGAGGGCGGGGGTTTAGGGGTTAATAGGTTTATTATAGTGGTGACAATGTCGGGGAGCGGCGGAATAGTTGTTAATACATTTTAATAGTGGTGGCGATTTCCGGAGCGGCAGATTAGGGTTTAATACATTTATTATAGTGTTTGCAATGCGGGAGGGACTTGGTTTAGGGGTTAATAGGTAGTTTATGGGTGTTAGTATACTTTTTAACACTTTAGTTATAAGTTTTATGGTACAGCTTTGTAACGTAAAACTCATAACTACTGACTTTAGATGATGGTGTGGATCTTGTGGTTATAGAGTGTACCGCTCACCTTTTGGCCTCCCAGGCAAACTCATAATACCGGCGCTATGGGAGTCCCATTGCAAAAGGACCCAAACAACCAACCCTACTTTAAAACCCGCCCAATACCCCCTTAAAAAAAACTAACACTAACCCCTTGAAGATCACCTTACCGGGGAGACGTCTTCACCCAACTGGGCTGAAGTCCTCAACGAAGCCGGGAGACGTCTTCATCCAAGCCGGGCGAAGTAGTCCTCCAGATGGGCAGAAGTCTTCATTCAGACGGCATCTTCTATCTTCATCCATCCGGCGCGGAGCGAGTTCATCTTCAAGACATCCGACGTGGAGCATCCTCTTCTTCCGACGGCTAAACACAGAATGAAGGTTCCTTTAAATGATGTCATCAAAGATGGCGTCCCTTCAATTCCGATTGGCTGATAGAATTCTATCAGCCAATCAGAATTAAGGTAGAAAAAATCCTATTGGCTGATGCAATCAGCCAATAGGATTGAACTGGCATTCTATTGACTGATTGGAACAGCCAATAGAATACCAGCTCAATCCTATTGGCTGATTGGATCAGCCAATAGGATTGAACTTCAATCCTATTGGCTGATTGCATCAGCCAATAGGATTTTTTCTACCTTAATTCCGATTGGCTGATAGAATTCTATCAGCCAATCGGAATTGAAGGAACGCCATCTTGGATGACATCATTTAAAGGAACCTTCATTCTGTGTTTAGCCATCAGAAGAAGAGGAATGCTCTGCGTCGGATGTCTTGAAGATGGACCCGCTCCGCGCCGGATGGATGAAGATAGAAGATGCTGTCTGGATGAAGACTTCTGCCCTTCTGGAAGACTACTTTCCCCGGCTTGGATGAAGACTTCTCCCAGCTTCATTGAGGACTTTGGCCCGGTTGGGTGAAGACGTCTCCTGGTAAGGTGATCTTCAGGGGGTTAGTGTTAATTTTTTTTTAAGGGGGGATTGGGTGGGTTTTAGAGTAGGGTTGGTTGAGTGGGTGGTGGGTTTTAATGTTGGGGCGGGATTGTAATTTTATTTAAGGTAAAAGAGCTGATTACTTTGGGGCAATGCCCCGCAAAAGGCCCTTTTAAGGGCTATTTGTAATTTAGTGTAGGGTAGGGCTTTTTTTATTTTGAGGGGCTTTTTTTATTTTGTTAGGGGGATTAGATTAGTTGTAATTAGTTTAAAAATCTTGTAATTTGTTTATTATTTTCTGTAATTTAGTGGGGGGTTTTTTTTGTACTTTAGATAATTTTACTTAATTGTAATTAATTGTATTTAATTTAGGTAATTAATTTAATTGTAGTGTAGTGTTAGGTGTAATTGTAACTTAGGTTAGGTTTTATTTTACAGGTAAATTTGTCTTTATTTTAACTAGGTAGTTATTAAATAGTTAATAACTATTTAATAACTATTGTACCTAGTTAAAATAAATACAAAGTTGCCTGTAAAATAAAAATAAACCCTAAGTTAGCTACAATGTAACTATTAGTTATATTGTAGCTAGCTTACGGTTTATTTTATAGGTAAGTATTTAGTTTTAAATAGGAATTATTTAGTTAATTAAACACAAGGAAAGAGGCGCCGTATGTGTGAATCTGAAACAGCCAACATCAGATAGAAAACATGTGCAGGGTACTCACAATATGAAAAGGCACTCCAATGTGCCAATAGGAGCAGGCTGGTATTCACAGCAAACCAGCTGGCTGAACAGGCAATCCAGGATAACCAAAGTGAGAGACTCAGAATCTGGATCCCACGATATGGAGACAGGAGCTAGGTGCAAACAAAGGCACACCACTGTGTGAATCTGTAGGAGTACACTGATAAATTCACAATCTGTACAGGGTACTCACATTCTGTAGCAGCACTCAATTGTGCCAGTGGAAACAGGCTGGTTTTCTCAGCAAACCAGCTGGCTGTATAAGGAGTAAAGCAGGAGCCTCCGCAGTCCTCCGGATAAAACAGGTAGCTCAGAAATAATCAATTTGGGATGAGGATATATGATTTAAAAAAGGTTTAATAAAGAATAAAAACAATTAAAAATACATATATCACTCATGTGCAGTATATAAGTGACATGCCACTTATATACTGCACATGAGTGATATATGTATTTTTATGTTATCCTGGATTGCCTGTTCAGCCAGCTGGTTTGCTGTGAATACCAGCCTGCTCCTATTGGCACATTGGAGTGCCTTTTCATATTGTGAGTACCCTGCACATGTTTTCTATCTGATGTTGGCTGTTTCAGATTCACACATACGGCGCCTCTTTCCTTGTGTTTGATTCTAGATATATTAACCTTTGGAGGGTGAAGATCGAGTGCTGCCTCTGGTTTTGAGAAGACGGATATTTCTACCTTATTTGAGCACCTAGGACTTTGATCTTGTCTTTCATCCAGGACCTAGGACTCTGGTATCTAGTAGTGTGCATACACACACCAATACCATATTTTGTCATATTTGTTATCTGTGTATTGATGGTTTGAAACATATATTTCTTGGTAGCGCCCCCTATTGGGTTTTTCCCTTTGTTTTTATTTAGTTAATTATAGTAATTTTTTATTTAAATTATATTTAAGTTAGGTGGGGTTAGAGTTAGACTTAGGTTTAGGGGTTAATTTCTTTATTATAGTGGCGGCGACTTTGGGGGCAGCAGATTAGGGGTTAATAAATGTAGGTAGGTGGCGGCGATGTTAGGGCCGGCAGATTAGGGGTTAATAATACTAGGAGTGTGGCGGTTTAAGGGTTAAAATATTTATTTTAGTGTTTGCGATGCCGGAGGGCCTTGGTTTAGGGGTTAATAGGTAGTTTATGGGTGTTAGTGTACTTTTTAGCACTTTAGTTAAGAATTTTATGCCCATGAATCTTATACCTTCAATTTCCAAGAACTGTAGGGGCCTTTCATGATTGCGATATTAGCGATCCACTTTGTAATACCAGTGCTGCAAGGGAACGTGAGCTTGCATTTGCATTGCTAGGAGAGCAACAGAACTTCAGACAGCATCAGAACTTCAGCTCCAATGAAGGAGGGTAAGTTGTGCACTGATCTAAAATAACCTAAGCTCCCCATTGCCCTGAAAAGGGCATTTGTATGGGCATTGTTCTTAAATGGGCATTTAGCTCTTTTACATGCCCAGACCCTAATAAAAAAATAAAACCCACCCAAAAAAACCTTAAAAAAAACCTAACATTAACCTCTGATGCACTTACAGTTCTTGAAGTCCCAATTGAAGGATCCTTCCAGCCGGAAAAGTCCTCAAGCGGCAAGAAGTCTTCATCCGGATGGCCTCTTCCATCTTCATCCAGCCAGAGATGTCCTCATCCAGGCGGCAAGAAGTCTTCATCCAGACGGCATCTTCTATCTTCATCCATCCGGCGGTCCATCCTGAAGACATCCGGCTCTTCATACGTTCACCGCCGTAAACTGGAACTTCAATGCAAGTGACACCATCCAATATGGCATCCCTTGCATTCCTATTGGCTGAAAGATTTCAATCAGCCAATAGGATTAGAGCTCCTAAAATCCTATTGACTGTTCCAATCAGCCAATAGGGCTAGAGCTGCTAATATCCTATTGGCTGTTCCAATCAGTCAATAGGATTAGAGCTGCTAAAAGCCTATTGGCTGTTCCAATCAGCTTTGGTTTTTTAGATAGTTATTTTATTTGGGGGGGTTGGTTGTGGGGGTAGTGGGTTTTACTGTTGGGGGGTGTTTGTATTTTTTTACAGGTAAAATAGCTGTTATCTTTGGGGCAATGCCCCACAAAAGGCCCTTTAAAGGGCCATTGGTAGTTTATTGTTTTTTTATTGTTTTTTTTTTTTTTGGAGGGGGGCATTATTATTTTGATAGTGCTATTAGATTAGTCCTTCAAGCAGGACTTCAAGAACTGTAAATGGATCATTGGGGGTTAGTGTTAGGTTTTTTTAAGGTTTTTTTGGGTGGGTTTTATTTTTAGTTTAGGGTATGGGCATGTAAAAGAGCCAAATGCCCTTTTCAGGGCAATGGGGAGCTTAGGTTTTTTAGATAGTTATTTTATTTGGGGGGGTTTACTGTTGGGGGTGTTTGTATTTTTTTTTTTACAGGTAAAAGAGCTGCTATCTTTGGGGCAATAACCCACAAAAGGCCCTTTAAAGGGCCATTGGTAGTTTATTGTAGGCTGTTTTTTTATTTTGGAGGGCTTTATTATTTTGATAGGGCTATTAGTTTAGGTGTAATTCTTTTTTATTTATGATAATTTGTTTCTTGTTTTTCGTAATTTAGTGGGGTTCTTTTTTGTAATTTATTTTTTTTTGTAATTAAATACTTTTTGTAATTTTTAGAGTAGTATAGTTTAGTTTAATTTAATTGGTAGTTAGTTTAATTGTAGTTTAATACTTATCTTAGTTTAATTGTTAGTTTAAAATTAATTTATTTAATTAGACAGGTAAGTTAATTTAATTTAAGATAGGGAAATTGTAATTTTAATATAAAGTTAGGGGGGCGTTGGGTTTAGGAGTTAATAGTTTATTTTAGTATATTTCATTGTGGGGGGCTTTTGGTTTAATGGTTATTAGTTTATTTAAGTATATTTTGTTGTGGGGGCTTGCGGTTTAGGGGTTAATAGTTTATTTAAGTATATTTCATTGTGGGGGCTTGTGGTTTAGAGGTTAATAGGTTTATTATAGCGGCGGTGTGGGTGTACGGCAGATTAGGGGTTAATTATATTTAAATAGTGTTTGCGATGTGGAAGGGCGGGGGGTTAGGGGTTAATAGGTTTATTATAGTGGCGACAATGTAGTGGTTAATACATTTTAATAGTGGTGGCGATGTTTATTAGGGGTTAATAAATTTATTATAGTGTTTGTGATGCGGGAGGGCCTCGGTTTAGGGGTTAATAGGTAGTTTATGGGTGTTAGTGTACTTTTTAACACTTTAGTTATGAGTTTTATGGTACGGCTTTGTAACGTAAAACTCATAACTACTGACTTTAGGTGGCAGTATGGATCTTGTGGTTTTAGAGTGTACCACTCACTTTTTGGCCTCCCAGGCAAACTCATAATACCAGCGCTATGGGAGTCCCATTGAAAAAGGTACTGATGTTGCGTGACAGGCTAAAAGGTGTGCGGTACACCTATACCGACAAGACTTGTAATAGCAGCATTAGGGAAAATAAAGCATTATGGGCCATAACGCTGCTTTTTCACTCATAACGCAAAACTCCTAATCTAGCTGTAAACGTCTACTCCCTCAACACGAGTCAAGACAGATTTCTTACTGTCAGTAACAAAATACTTGAAAATTGTATAGGAGTGATGATATTAGGGGATGATTTCAAAGTCTCCCTTTGCCCACAACTGGACAGTTCATCCACTAAATCTTATCTTAGTAAAAAAAAAAAAGGACAAGTATCGAATACAGCTTATACAAAAATACTTTAGTAGACATTTGGCGCTTGCAACATCCTAGATCACAAAATTATAAGTTTTATTCCCTAACTTAAAAAACCTATTCCAGAATTGACTATTTCCTGATCAATCACTCACACACAAACCTACACACCACACCCATATCCATGCAACTGTCTGGTCGGATCACTCCTCCATTTCCCTACTACCGTGACCCAATAAACATGCACATTCAGGATACTAGAACTAGATGAATCCCTACTGCACAACTCAAACATAGTCAACACAATACGAGAAGGAATCCAAGAATATTTCCAATATAATACAGACTCTATCCGAGACACCGGGCTCCTCTGGGAAGTTTACAAGGCAGTAGTCAGGGGAATTCTTATTCAACAAAAATCACAACT
The DNA here is from genome assembly GCF_027579735.1 of Bombina bombina. Taxonomy (NCBI): domain Eukaryota; kingdom Metazoa; phylum Chordata; class Amphibia; order Anura; family Bombinatoridae; genus Bombina; species Bombina bombina. The sequence goes on along the minus strand of NC_069504.1, from coordinate 608,424,551 downwards.
CAACATAACTAAAGTACAAGAATATAAATCACTCACTCTTGAGCTAGATACAGCTGAAAACTCTCAAAATCAAAATCAAGACCTCCTTAAATGAGTAAATCAAAGCATGACTTTCAATAAATGCACACCTACAGAAGAAAGTTTACAAGAGGACACTATTCCTCAAAATTTTTATTTCCAGGGCAGAAATCGGGCGCGCCCTTCCTTAGCAAAAGCCCTTCATCAAAAATCCTCACTATTTACAATATGAAAAATTCTAAAGGAAACTTAGTTCATGAAAACTCAAAAATAGATTCCGTTTTCCGAGAATACTATAACTGCCTTTATAACTTATCCAATAATTAGCAATATAACATTGAACCCTCCCTGGGAGAGATCAACTTACCCCAACTTACAGAAGAACACAAAATCACCCTAGAGGAGCCTATCTTCCTCCAGGAAATATTAAACGTGATCAAAAGTTTGCCAGCCAGTAAAAGCCCAGGCCGGATGGGTTCACTTATTAATATTACAAAACAAATAAATACCTCCTAATACCCTACTTGATGAACTTATTTAGGTCCATAGATGACCAAGGATCCCTCCCCATACAAACTAAAGAAGCATACATTTTGGGCATACCAAAGCCAGGAAAGTCTACAGATATACCTAATAATTTTCACCCAATCTCCCTATTAAACTCAGACCTCAAAATATATACCAAAATCCTAGCCACGCAAATTAACCATATCTTCCCCATTATACTTCATGTAGGCAAAGCTGGATTTGTTCAGGGCAGAGAAGCCTTAGAAGATAAGATCCGAGCACTTAAACTAATTGAATATGCTAAAACACATGACATAAAATCAATCTTATTTTCAACTGATGCCGAAAAAGTGTTTCTATTTTACACTCTAAAAAAATTTGGCTTTGGCGACATAATTATAAAAAAGGATAAAAACGTATATCACTCCCCAACAGCCAGAGTTAGAATAAATGGACTCATATCAGATAGTTTTGAAATCTATAATAATACCAGACAGGGATGCCCCTTTATCGCTTCTCCTTTTTGTTCTTAGTATGGAAACCTTAGCTGCCCATATATGCCAAAACCCCAAATTAACAGGAATTCTATTAAATGACAGCAAATGAAAAATATCCCTATATGCTGATGATATTCTACTCTCTCTTTCATCACCCCTAACTTCCCTCGCTGAAGTTTTAAAATAATTTGATACTTTTGGTGGACTTTCATACTTCTTGATTAACAACTCCAAATCTGAACTTTTAAATGTTAACCTATCCAAAGTAGAACTTAAACAGGTAATGGACATCTGCCCCTATAAACTCCAAACCAATGCCCTGAAATATTTATGAATATACCTTTCCTATAATTACCAAAAATTATTTGACCTGAAATATAAAATGCTTTAACTACAACCCAAAAAGATTTATCATCATGGTCTAACCGTCCATTCGCTTGGTGGGGTAGGATCCAAATACTGAAAATCACAGTCCTTCCAAGAATATTATACGTACTACTTTACTATTACCATCCTCATTTCCCTACTAACTATAATGTGCACTTAATACTTTTGTGTGGGGCACTCTCTGCTGGATTCCTTATGCTCAAAGACCAGAGGCTACCAAACATTATCCCTTTTACATAAGCGTTTTTAAAGTGTGGGAAAATATATTACTGGGTAACCTTCATATCTCCACTTTAAAGTTCCACCCCGATCTCTCCAAATGCAGAAATGTTGGGGGAAATGGAGTACACTACAAAACTTTTGTTAGTCAGCGGGCTAGGGCCCACAATCCCATTATGTAGACTACTGAATGTCTCACGACTGAAACCAACTGTGGCATCTTCACAAACTGTCTAAAATATAAACAACTAAAATGGTCTGACTCCTAAGCTTTCATTCCTGATTTTCAAATAAAGATACCAAGAGAACAAAGAAAAATTGATAATAGGAGTAAACTAGAAAAATTAAAATTGCATGCTCTATCCGAATCATGAAAGAAAAAAATGTGGGATTAGCATCCCTTTAACAGAGCTGAGAAAGAGGGTTTTGAATATGTCCGGGTTTCCTGGGCTTGATGACATCACCACATGCAAGTGTGGTGATGTCACCAACATCTCTGGCTTCCCCACACAATGTTGGAGTCTTAGACCACCAGGGATGTAAGTGCGAGGGGGTGCAAAGTACTCTATATACATTGTGCAGATGATGACCATGTCATCATTCACACTTAAAGGGTTAATAACCAGGCTGCGGCCAAACCTCTCCAAAACAAGGGCATTTTTGAGGTTACTTATTTTGGGAATGTTGGGTTTGCTGAGGCCCAACTGCATCACACAGACATCACACAGACAACCATGTCTATGTATTTTGCACCTAAGCAGGTAATGCTACAACATGTATTTTTCTTCATCATTACAAAAAAAAAAGAGCATTAAAGGGATATGAACCCAATATTTTTATTTTGTGATTAAGATAGAGCATTCAGTTTTAAACAACTTTGCAATACCCCTTCAATTATTACATTTTCTTTGTTCTCTTGATAACTTTTGTTAAAATGCAGAGATGTAAGCTTAGAAGCATGCACATGTCTGGAGCACTATTATGCTGCAGTTTTGCAATAATGCTACTATTTTGTGCCATTTAATGCTACAGACACTTACCTAGGTATCTCTTCAACAAAGAATACCATTAGAACGAAGCAAATTTGATAATAGAAGTAAACTGGAAACTGTTTCGGTTCACAGTGCACTTAATGTTTCAAGATTTTTCCACAGCACCCCAAGTCAAACCATAGTTCTATATTATATACCTGACAGTGCGCAGTTGGAGGCTCGGTGCGATTAGTTATATAAAAAAGTTAAACGCAAATTATCACACTTTTGTCTTATTTACAATATTTCTGCTTCTTCACACACCCGGCACTAGTTTGTGGTGCATCCTCTTCATTTCAATCCTAGTGTGCTTATTAAAGTCCAATAAAAACTTGTACATTTTTAGGAGGGTAAATACTATGTACTCACAAAACAATCTAGTCATTATATTCCCGTGATAACTGACATCTGGGTGAGTTCATTCAGGTCTATTTTCGAAACGATACTATGCAGTCTCGTCCGTAGCACATCGTTTATGAATGAACCCATCATAGCACCGGGAAAACACTTAGAAAAAGTGTTGGATATTGTTATTTTTGTATTTTCATCATTAAACTTAATATATATTTTATTATAATAGTGGTATTAGTATTGTTTCTAAATATTTTGTATTATTTTTGTATTTGTTTTGGTTGCAACAGATGTCTAATATTTGAATTATTCGCCGCGCACAGTTTGGGAAGCACTGCTTTAACCTATTCACTGCAGTTGTTACATATTTTACAACAGCTAATCTCTTTAGCTTGTATGTAATGAGCCAATGAGTTAAAACAATGTAGAGTTTTACGTAGCAAAATATATGGTTTGGGTAGTTAGATGTACTGAACAATTGTACTGCATCATTATACAGATAATATAGATGCACATTCCTTATTAGTTGATACATTCAAAGTGCACCTACAGGACATATTGTGATTAAATTACATATAGACACCATACAATTATTCAGTACTTTGGCACATAAAAAAAAAAAAAAGTGTTCAAGGTGGAAAGATGTGCTTCGACTGCTCACCCCCCCCCCAAAAAAAATAAAGAATAATGACAAAATATACTTGATACAAGTATTCACGATAAAGCTAATTAGGCCCTTGTGGGCAAAAATAACAGGTACAAATTAAAACAAACGCTATACAGTCATACTTTAAAGAGCACAATCAGAGAAGATTTAGACAACTGAAACATCCAATTATGCTTTGCTCTGAGCATGATTTTCTGAGCGTTATGTTAAAGGGAAGCAAAGAAGTCATTAGAAGTTAATTAGTATAATTCATTTACTACTTGAGCACTGAAGGGACTTGTGTCAGGTTGCTAAAGAATTTGAGTGGGCCTCTAACAGTGCAAAAAAAAATAACCAAGCTCAATTAATATAAAAGAGGTTAAAGCAGTTCAAAATTATGTTTTCTTTTAAGTACAATTAATGCTAAATCAGTCATCAAGAATGAAAGAATATTATGAAGTCAACCCAGAGCAGTTATTGTATCGTGTTACTTTAAAAAAGACAAATCACTAAATACTTTGGCCCCGAGTTGTGTTATAATTGGCTAATCAGAATAGTGAATTTCTCACACTCTTAAGCATTTTCCAAATGCTGGAAACATAGGGTACATTTATTACGCTTTTTAGCAATGCTTTAAGGTTAGCATTTCTGTAAGAGATGTTGCAAAAAAAGGATGTTAATATAAATATTCTAGGAGATACATTTTACTCAGAGGGATAGATTTAATCCCAGCTGAAAATCGTATCGCTGGGGTTTGTTATACATTTTTGCAGAATTTAAGAGTTGCCTTTCAGTTCTAATAAAAGCTGAAGATGTATTACAGCTAAACACTTCAGGATATCTATTCCTCCCTACTGGCATAACTAAATGGACCTGGCAAATAATAATCCCCACTACAGTAATAGCAACAAAAAATGTAGAGGAGAGTCAGTATCATTGTACTGAGGTCTCTTTCCCTCGTCTCCATTATTTGGCAGGTGACATATTTCTAATTAAAATTAGAAACTACTTTTAAAAAGTCCAGTAACGAATCTTCATTCTTTAGCTTTTTACAGACAAGCAGCAACATAATTTATTTCTCTTAATCCTGGACAGTTTTTATAATCTGGCTGGAAATTGTGGAAGAATGAAGATTCTATTTCTGGTAAGGGTCATTTTTATATGGGTAATGCATTGGATTACGTTTTGAAACGGTATCTGTGATAGGGTAGTACAAAAAGGGATGAATAGGAGGAAACATGTAGAGAATTAGGTTATATGGCAACTATTTGCAGTGTTGAAAACAAAGTGTTGAAAGTGTATTGTGTAGAGGGGTGTTTGGCACAGGTTATCTTCTTCAAATGAAGCAATTTGTATAGAGGTATTGCTGTAGTGTGTCAGGCTAACACAAATTTTATCTATATCTTAGTAAAATAGGATCATTTATTTGCCAAATATAAAAAATAATATTATACAAGGAATTTTTCATGGTGCAAAGGTATTAGATGGCAATTACCAAACAAATACAATCAGCAGTGTAAAAATCTAACCATCAAATATATTCACAAAAATTATTCACAAAATGGTTTGTCTGAGTTCGTAAAACTCTCAACCTTAGCCTACAATAAAAAGAAAGACGATTAAAAAAACAATAGCTAGGGTGAAATGAATCAGATACAATTTTTCAAACTCTCTTATTTATCCTTGAAATGCAAATGTCCTTAAGAGAAATAAGTTGACACCCAATGATTTGTTAGAAACTGATTTGAGAATGTAAGAAGTACATTGTTGAGACTTAGTTATAGTAAAATATTAACGTCCCATTTCAAATCATCTTGAATTGTTGTGCTAATGACTTTGAACAATGTAACTCTGTCTACAATGCAATCTTTAATTTAATATTTATAAAAAGACATATGTTATATATTTTTATTTGTATAATATATTGTTTGGTAATGTTTCTTAGATAATATTACCATATTATGATATAGTCTGATATTCTTTTAGCCACCTCCCTACTAGCTAAACATTTTATTGAAGTGCATGAATGTAAAGTGGATACTTTAAGGTGGAAAGTTATTGAGAGATTATGCAGCCCAGAGAGAGGTGGGATCAAGGTAGACTCATTTTAAAAAGGGAGACATTCTGGATCTTCACTTTGGAGAATTTAACCTCATCAATTTTTGGGAATAGGATCATTCTTTGTTAAACAGATTTGAGACATTTTGTATTATGCTATATTAGTCTGTATTTAGTCTCTAAGCATAGTTGATAGATATATTCTGAGAGGACAACAGCTGGAATCTCCATCAAACAGCCACTAGGCTATGAAGTATATTATTGAACTTCAAGTAAAAATTGCATAAAGTTTATCCTTAATATGTTTGTCTACTTATATAACTGTGTTTTAGTGCCTGTATTTGTATTTATTTAACAGTACTATGCTAATAGATTCACTTTAAAAATATGTATAAGCAGGGATGAATTTAAACTAATTAACTAGTTTGTTGCGATTCTCTTATATAGCTAGTTATGGATACTATGGGCCATATCTATTAAGCTCCATATCTATTAAGCTCTATTAAGCCATATCTATTAAGCTCTATTAAGCCATATCTATTAAGCTCCATATCTATTAAGCTCTATTAAGCCATATCTATTAAGCTCCATATCTATTAAGCTCTATTAAGCCATATCTATTAAGCTTGACGCCCTGTGTTTCTGGCGAGCCTTCCGGCTCACCAGAAACACCAGTTATGAAGCAGCGGTCTAAAGACCGCTGCTCCATAACCTGTCCGCCTGCTCTGAGGAGGTGGACAGAGATCGCCACAATTCAACCTGATCGAGTACAATCGGGTTGATTGAAACCCCCCCTGTAGGCGGCCGATTGGCTGCGAATCTGCAGGGGGCGGTGTTGCACCAGCAGTTCACAAGAGCTGCTGGTGCAATGCTGAATACAGAGAGTGTATTGCTCTCCGCATTCAGCGAGGTCTGCCGGACATGATCCGCACTGTCGGATCAGGTCCGCCAGACCTTTGATAAATAGGCCTCTATACAACTGTATTAAGTTAGGATGTTATTATTTATTTGCTCCTACTGATCTTAACCATAACATGTAGCACAATTATGTTTTGTTCAATAGCATTGTTCTGTCTAGTTTAGAACATTTCATTAAGTGCACTTTGGTTAATTTCATGTTATAGTGTCTTATACTAATAGTATCTTCTTTATCATGATTGCTCATTAATTTTTTTCTGCAACTATGTGTTTAAAATGGTACGGGTCATAAGTACATATCATTATCTCTTTAGGACCTGGAGAGAATCAATTAACACTATGTTGCACGTGTGATCAGGCTAAACCAATGATAATCCAGTTTTACTTTTAAAAGATTTGTAGCACTATGGCCTAGATTTGGAGTTTTGTCGGTAACAACCCGAAAAACTAACGCCGGCTTTTTTCTGGCCGCACCATAAAAATAACTCTGGTATCGAGAGTCCACATAAAGGCTGCGTTAGGCTCCAAAAAAGGAGCGTAGAGCATTTTTAACGCAGCTTCAACTCTAGATACCAGAGTTGCTTACGGACGCGGCCAGCCTCAAAAACGTGCTCGCCAGCCTCAAAAACGTGCCAGCCAATCAGATTGAGCTTGCATTCTATTGGCTGATCGGAACAGCCAATAGAATGCGAGCTCAATCTGATTGGCTGATCGGATCAGCCAATCGGATTGAACTTGATTCTGATTGGCTGATTCCATCAGCCAATCAGAATATTCCTACCTTAATTCCGATTGGCTGATAGAATCCTATCAGCCAATCGGAATTCGAGGGACGCCATCTTGGATGACGTCATTAAAGGAACCGTCATTCGTCGTTCAGTCGTCGGCCAGGATGGATGTTCCGCGGTGGAGGTCTTCAGGATGCTGCCGCTTCGCTCCGGATGGATGCCGCTTGGATGAAGACTTCAATCGGATGGAAGACCTCTTCTGGCCCGCTTGGATGAAGACTTCAGCCGGATCATGGACCTCTTCAGCCCCCCACTTGGGCTTGGATCAGGACATCGGAGGAGCTCTTCTGGACCGATCGGTGAACCTGGTATGGTGAAGACAAGGTAGGATGATCTTCAGGGGCTTAGTGTTAGGTTTATTTAAGGGGGGTTTGGGTTAGATTAGGGGTATGTGGGTGGTGGGTTGTAATGTTGGGGGGGGGTATTGTATGTTTTTTTTTACAGGCAAAAGAGTTGAATTTCTTGGGGCATGCCCCGCAAAGGGCCCTGTTCAGGGCTGGTAAGGTAAAAGAGCTTTGAACTTTAGTAATTTAGAATAGGGTAGGGCATTTTTTTATTTTGGGGGGCTTTGTTATTTTATTAGGGGGCTTAGAGTAGGTGTAATTAGTTTAAAATTGTTGTAATATTTTTCTTATGTTTGTAAATATTTTTTTATTTTTTGTAACTTAGTTCTTTTTTATTGTTTGTACTTTAGCTAGTTTATTTAATTGTATTTATTTGTAGCAATTGTATTTAATTAATTTATTGATAGTGTAGTGTTAGGTTAATTGTAGGTAATTGTAGGTAGTTTATTTAATTAATTTATTGATAGTCTAGTGTTAGGTTTATTTGTAACTTAGGTTAGGATTTCTTTTACAGGTAAATTTGTAATTATTTTAACTATTTTAGCTATTAAATAGTTCTTAACTATTTAATAGCTATTGTACCTGGTTAAAATAAATACAAAGTTACCTGTAAAATAAATATAAATCCTAAAATAGCTATAATATAATTATAATTTATATTGTAGCTATATTAGGATTTATTTTACAGGTAAGTATTTAGCTTTAAATTGGAATACTTTATTTAATAAGAGTTAATTAATTTCGTTAGATTTAAATTATATTTAACTTAGGGGGGTGTTAGTATTAGGGTTAGACTTAGCTTTAGGGGTTAATACATTTATTAGAATAGCGGCGAGATTCGGTCGGCAGATTAGGGGTTAATAATTGAAGTTAGGTGTCGGCGATGTTAGGGAGGGCAGATTAGGGGTTAATACTATTTATGATAGGGTTAGTGAGGCGGATTAGGGGTTAATAACTTTATTATAGTAGCGCTCAGGTCCGGTCGGCAGATTACGGGTTAATAAGTGTAGGCAGGTGGAGGCGACGTTGTGGAGGGCAGATTAGGGGTTAATAAATATAATATAGGGGTCGGCGGTGTTAGGGGCAGCAGATTAGGGGTGCATAAGGATAACGTAGGTGGCGGCGCTTTGCGGTCGGCAGATTAGGGGTTAATAAGTGTAGGCAGGTGGAGGCAACGTTGAGGGGGGCAGATTAGGGGTTAATAAATATAATACAGGGGTCGGCGGTGTTAGGGGCAGCAGATTAGGGGTACATAAGGATAACGTAGGTGGCGGTCGGCAGATTAGGGGTTAAAAATTTTTTTTCGAGTGTCAGCGATGTGGGGGGACCTCGGTTTAGGGGTACATAGGTAGTTTATGGGTGTTAGTGTACTTTAGAGCACAGTAGTTAAGAGCTTTATAAACCGGCGTTAGCCCAGAAAGCTCTTAACTACTGACTTTTTTCCTGCGGCTGGAGTTTTGTCGTTAGATGTCTAACGCTCACTTCAGAAACGACTCTAAATACCGGAGTTAGAAAAATCCCATTGAAAAGATAGGATACGCAATTTACGTAAGGGGATCTGCGGTATGGAAAAGTCGCGGCTGGAAAGTGAGCGTTAGACCCTATTTTGAGTGACTCCAAATACCGGCGGTAGCCTAAAACCAGCATTAGGAGCCTCTAACGCTGGTTTTCACGGCTAACGCCAAACTCTAAATCTAGGCCTATGTTTGTTAGCAACTATGATTAAGGGAACTGCCGAAACTCGTTAGATGTTTTATCTGGAGCATCATGCCAGCATGGTTGGCTAAATAAATTACACTTGGTGTTTTTTGGATGTGCCACCTTCTGTCTTTCTCTTGGATATAACACCAACAAGTCAGACAAAAATAAAGATAATTCAAAAACAAAATCACCTTACTTTTTTATTGTAATATTTATATGAATAATTTTTATCAGAAAGTGTTAATATAACTGTCATTTTGAAGGTATTTATGTTGTATTTGTTGCAACTTTTTTTACGCAAGAGTTTTAAGTTGCGCTAACCTGCAGAGCATATAATGCGATTGTGCTTACTTTCAACATGTAACACTCGTACTATTTCTGACGCATGCAAAAACTCTATATCGCTTGTGCGCAACAGTTAATGTGCCACTTGTAATCTAGCCTTCTATCGGCTATCTGCTAAAATGATTTTTTTTATATCGGCTGAATTTAGAGCTGTGTTTCTCGAGTGATCATAATGCTATTTTGTATTGTTTGTTAAAACCCATTTTAGTTAAAGCCTTTTCACACGAAAAGCTACAGAAAAGGACTTTTGAGTGTTAACTAGACACGTGCAATTAGTTTCGGGCAAAAAAAATTTCGGACGAATTTTGGCCGATTCAGAGATTCGAATGAATCCGAATTTCTGAATCGGCGCCATAACTAAAATCCCGAAAAATTCTGAAAATGAATAAATCAGTTTCCGAATTTTCAGATCTATTCTTTATTCGTATTCTGAATTTTTCATTATTTTAATCTAAACCGCAGTTCCCTGACATCTCTGAAACAAACTAAATCACAAAATAAAGCTATTAACCCCTAAACCTCCATTCCCCAACGTCACAGACACTAACTAAACCTATTAACCCTTAAACCACATTTCCCCTACATCACCGACACTAACTAAATCACTAAATAAAGCTATTAACCCCTAAACCGCCGTTCCCAAACATCGCAAACACTAACTAAACCCATTAATCCCTAAACCACAGTTCACCGACATCGCTGACACTAACTAAACCTATTAACCCCTAAACCGCCGTTCCCAAACATCGCAAACACTAATTAAACCCATAAATCCCTAAACTGCAGTTCACCGACATTGCCAACAATAACTAAACCTATTTACCCCTAAACCGCAGTTCCCCAACATTGCCAAAACTAACTAAACCTTTTAACCCCTAAACCGCAGTTCCCTGACATCGCTGACACTAACTAAACCTATTAACCCCTAAACCGCCGTTCCCAAACATCGCAAAGACTAACTAAACCCATTAATCCCTAAGACACAGTTCACCGACATCGCCAACACTAACTAAACCCATTAACCCCTAAACCGCTGTTCCCAAACATCGCCAACACTAACTAAACCTATTAACCCCTAAACCGCAGTTCCCCGACATCACCAACACTAACGAAAACACAAAATAAACCTATTAACCCCTAAACCGCCACTCCCAAACATCGCCAACACTAACTAAACCTATTAACCCCTAAACCACTGGCCCCTACAGCGCAACAATTTAAATTAAACTATTAACCCCTAAACCTAACACCCCCTAACTTTAACATAATTAAAATAGACCTAAATTGAAGTTACAATTATTAGCTACCTATTTAAAAAAATACAAACTTACCTGTGAAATAAAAATAAAACCTAACATTACTAAAAAATAAAAACCTAACATTACTAAAAATAAAAAACCTAAGATTACTAAAAAAATTAAAACTACAATTACAAAAAATAACAAACAAAATTATCCAAAATAATAAAAATTATTCCCATTCTAATACCCTGTTTAAAAAAAAAAAAACACCCCAAAATAAAAAAAAACCTAATCTATAATAAACTACCAAGGACCCTTAAAAGGGCTTTTTGTAGGGCATTGCCCTAAAGTTAACAGCTCTTTTGCAAACTAATACAAGCACCCCCGAACATTACAAACACCCACCCCCCCAAAGCCACAAAATAAAAAAAACTTGACTAAAAAAAAACTAATCTACCCATTGCCCTGAAAAGGGCATTTGTATGGGAATTGCCCTTAAAATGGCATTCAGCTCTTTTTCGGTCCATTAAAATAAAAAAAGCCCTAATCTAGAAAAAAAAAAATTCCTAACAGTAACCCCAAAATCGGTACTCACGGTTGCTAAAGTCCAGCGACAGATCTTCATTCCAGCGGCGAAGCATCTTTATCCAGGCGGCTCCATCTGTATCCAACGGCATCTTCTATCTTCATCCCAGCAGAGGTGGAGATGTCGGAGGATGCGCGGAGGTGGAGGTCCATCAGTCCGGCGTGAAGGTCCTCTTCATGCGATCGTCCGCTACATCCTGGGAATTCAATGCAAGGTACCCCTTTTATATTGGGGTACCGTTGCATTCCTATTGGCTAAAAAATTTAAATCAGCCAATAGGAATGAGAGCTGCTTAAATCCTATAGGCTGAATCATTTTTATTTCACAGGTTCGTTTGTATTTATTTTAACTAGGTTAGTTAGTAAATAGTTATATTGTAGCTAGGTTAGGTTTTATTTTTATTTCCCAGGTAAGTTTGTATTTATTTTTAAATAGGTAGTTAATAATTGTAACTTTAATTTGGGTCTATTTTAATTATGTTAAAGTTAGGGTTGTTAGGTTTAGGCGTTAATATAGTTTAATTTACGTTGTTTTGATGTGGTGGGCAGCGGTTTAGGGGTTAATAGGTTTATTTAGTGTTGGCGATGTGGGTGTAAGGTGGTTTAGGGGTTAATTAGTTTAGTTAGGGTTGGAAATGTGGGGGGGGGCGGCGGTTTAGGGGTTAATAGGTTTAGGTAGTGTTGGCGATGTGGGGGATGGCAGTTTAGGGGTTAATAGCTTTATTTAGTGTCAGCGATGTGGGTGGTGGCGGTTTTAGATTAAAAAAAAATTGGCAATCGCCGGTATATTAGTTATGTTAAGTTAAATCGTTTTTTCGGATCATTTTCTTTAGAATAGAGTAATGCATATGAATAAAGAATGGATCCAAAAAAAAAACGGATCCGAAAAAACGATTTAACTTAACATAACTAATTTGCCAAAACTATTTTTTTTAAAACTTAACTAAACTAATTTGCTGAATCAAAATTATTTATTTAACTAATGAAAACAAAACGAAACAAAATTTTTAGCGTTGCACATGTCTAGTGTTAACTGCCTGTTTTTTAAATAGAAACAGGGATCTCTCCCGAAACTCACACAAAGGAGTGTAGTTATCAAGCCGTCAACCTCAAATATGCTGGAATTCCGCAGCGTATTTGTGGCGAGGCTGATTCGCCTTAGTTATCAAAGGCTAGAGACCGGCAAAAGTAGAATTTTGTGACGTAAGCTTCAATCTGCCGGACTCAGTCCGACACAGATCGATTCTTACGTCACTCCAGATGTTCCGCACACAAGTTCGGCACAATCTGACTACTTTTGCTAGTTATCAAAAAACTAGCAGGTACACTTTTCCGGCCCAGAGTACCTGGTTTTCAATCCTGGAGGCGGCGGATCCCATAGGAATCAATGGGAGTCTGACCATAGCGAAAGTACAAGTTCGCTGCTGCCAGACATACCATTGATTTCTATGGGAGATGTCTGCACCTAACACCCTAACATGTACCCCGAGTCTAAACACCCCTAATCTGCCCCCCCTACACGCCACAACTAAATAAAGTTATTACCCCCTAAACCGCCGCTCCCGGAGCCCACCGCAAGCTACTCTATACATATAAACCCCTAAACCGCCGCTCCCTGACCCCACCGAAACTATAATATATGTATTAACCCCTAAACTTCTTCAGCGCCGCTTGGAAGATGACATCGCCCGGATGGAAGACTTCTTCAGCGCCGCCTGGAGGATCACTTCATCGGATGGAAGACTTCTTCAGCGCCCCTTGGAGGATCACTTCTGCCGCTCCGGATCTCCTCTTCGGTTCCTGAAGAGTCGGCTGGCTGAAGACAACTCAAGGAAGGATGATCTTCAGGGGGGTAGTGTTAGTTATTTTTAAGGGGGGTTTGGGTTAGATTAGGGGTATGTGGGTGGTGGGTTTTAATGTTGGGGGGGTTGTATTTTTCTTTTACAGGCAAAAGAGCAGTTTTCTTTGGGGCATGCCCCGCAAAAGGCCATTTTAAGGGCTGGTAAGGTAAAAGAGCTTTGAACTTTTTAAATTTAGAATAGGGTAGGGAATTTTTTTATTTTGGGGGGCTTTGTTATTTTATTAGGGGGCTTAGATTAGGTGTAATTAGCTTAAAATTGTTGTAATATTTTTTAAATGTTTGTAACTTATTTTTTTTATTTTTTGTAACTTAGCTTTTTTTATTGTTTGTACTTTAGTTAGTTTATGTAATTGTAGTTATTTAGTTGACAATATTGATAATCGTAAGTGAATCTTGTAAATTTTTTTGTAAGTCTGGCTCTGGTTAGACCGGAAAAGGAATAATAATTACCCCTGTATAAAAACATCTATGTAAATCTAAAGGTAGAAGCGGACCTGATTTAGAACTTATGCCCAATATGTACTCGAAAGGGAACTATCGTCTAACTGATTTTGATTGGTCCTAGGAACAAAGTGAAAACCTGTGAATATCGCCATCCGATTTATACAATCATTAACAGATCTTTGCAATTTTTGCACATTAATAATGGTCTAATTAGAAATCGGCTGACAATATTGACATCTTAAGCAAATCTTGAAAAATTGTTTTGTAAGTCTGACTCCGGTTAGACCGGAAAAGGAACACCAATTACTTCTGTATAAAAGCACCTGTGTTATTCCAAAGGCAGCACCTTACCTGTTTACAGCTCTTGAGAAAGACGAGACATCGTTGAAACGCGTAGAGCCTCTTAATATGAGCTTTTATCTTTTTTGTCCATAGTGACATTTTAAAATAAATTTGTACTTTTACGAAACTTTTGCTTGCTGCCTTTTTGGATTTCTATCAACTACACCAGCGGGAGTGCTGTATAGGGAGCCGGATTCCGATTTTATCGGAGTAAGTATACTGCACATTTTGTATCAGTTATATACTGCTTTTGAAGTACGACACTTTGTATCCACAGCTACAGTGGATTGGGGGAATACCTTACCATTCAGACTAACTTATAAAGAAGAAGCTGGACTCTGAATTTTTCAGAGTAAGTATACTGCACAATTATATGGTGTTGATCTACACACACAGAAATAAAGTCCTCTCATTCTCAGGCAATTTTGGAGCATAAACAAGAAAATACCTGCGCCTCTATACTATAAACCATTACAAGTATTTAGTTTTAAATAGGATTAATTTAGTTAATAAGAGAAATATTATTTAGATTTATTTAATTAATATTTAAGTTAGGGGTGTTTTAGGGTTAGTGTTAGACTTAGGTTTAGGGGTTAATAAATTTATTACAGTGGCGGCGGTGTAGTGGGAGGCAGGATAGGGGTTAATAAATGTATTATAGGTGGCGACGGTGTAGGGGGGGCAGATTAGGGGTTAATAAGTTTAATATAGGTTGCGGCGGGGTCCGGGAGCGGCGGTTTAGGGGTTAAACTATTTATTTAGTTGCGGCGAGGTGCGGGATCAGCAGGATAGGGGTTAATAACTTTATTATAGGTTGCGGCGGTATGGGGGGGCAGGATAGGGGTTACTAGGTATAATGTAGGTTGCGGCGGTGTCCGGGAGCGGCGGTTTAGGGCTTAATACATTTATAAGAGTTGCGGCGGGGTCTAGGAGCAGCGGTTTAGGGGTTAATAACTTTATTTAGTTGTGGGGGGCTCCGGGGGCGCCGGTATAGGGGGTAGAACAGTGTAGTCTAGTGTGGGTGCTTAGTGACAGGCTAGCAATAAAGCTGTCAAAAAGCTGAAGAGCAGTGAGATTGGATGAGTGATAACTATCACAGCCCGCTGCTCATCGCCCCGTACTTGGTGCGCGGCTTTTTGACCGATTTTTTTGATAACTTAGGCGAAATTTTGCAGGTCCGCGGCGGCGATGGTAGGCGAGCTTAGGCGGGCGTATTGAACCGGCGAAGGCAGGAAAAGTAGACACGTTGATAACTACCCCTCAAATACTCTATTCACACTTTTTAAGGTTACAGCAAAGCTCTACTCAAGGAACCCCTTCTGTTCATTAACGACAATACTAATTTACATGTGTGATATTCATTTATTGCCATCTAAGGCCAGTTTTGTGTGCAGCCCAGCAGTGAAACTGTTAATAAGGGAACCCCTCCTTGCAGTTTGCATTGTGTAGTGTTTGCTAACTGCTCTGTTTCACTGCTTAGCCACATATAAAACTGGCCTTAGAGAGAACACTGTTCCTGATTACAAGTTCAAAAATATAGGTACTGTCATGAACAAGTTTAGGCATATTGTACATATAGTCTCGTCAACTATAAAAACGGGATCTCATTTAAGGATTTCTTAGAAAGATACTAACAACCGCAAGAAAGCGGTGTTGAGATTTACAGTTTTAAAGAAGTAAAAATCCTATAAAAATACATAGTTTCGAGTCAAAATTAAACTTTAAAGGACCAGTAACCCCAGTAGATTTGCATAATCAACACATACAAAAAAAATACAATGCACTAGCACTTAGGGGGATATTTAATAAGCAGCGAATGCTGCTTTTCCGTGCGTAGTTTCCGGCGATCTGGAAACTGAAGTTAAGAAGCAGCAGTCATGAGACCGCTGCTTCTTAACTTGTCCACCACCTTTTAGGTGGCGGACTGCAATCATTCCGATCAGATACGATTGGGATGATTGACAACCCCTGCTAGTGGCTGATGGGCCGAGAATGTGCAGGGGGCGGCATTGCACAAGCATTTCTTGTGAAATGCTGTGCAATGTTAAATGCCAACAACATATGCTGTCGGCATTTAGCAATGCCGGGCGGACATGATTTGCTACAGCAAATCATGTCTGCCCGGCGTTTAATAAATTTACCCCATCGTCTGAACTTCAAATGAGTAGTAGATTTTGTCTGACAAATTTCAAAGTTATGTCTATTTTCATTCCCCTTGTATCATGTGAGAGTCCTCAGCCAATCCCAAATGCACGTATATTCTGTGAATTATTGCACATGCTCAGTAGGAGCTGGTGACTCAAAAAGTATAAATATAAAAATAATGTGCACGTTTTGTTAATGGAAGTAAATTGGAAAGTTGTTTAAAATTGCACGCTACTCCTTATTCATGAAACTTTAATTTTGACTTCAATATCCCTTTTGATTTAGATAGAGCATGCATTTTTTAACAACTTTCCAATATACCTGTATTATCAGAATTGCTTTGTTCTCCTGCAATTCCTTATTGAAGAGTAAATCTAGGCACGCTCATAAGAGCTCAGGGGTGTGCACGTGTATTTAGTGCTCTGTGAAAGCAGTGTTTTGTATCATTACTTGTAGCTTTGTTATACATTGTTGTTATACATTGTTGTTATACACTGTGGAACTGTACCTTGTTCCTGACTATACTATCTCTTTGCACCTAGTTCCTGAGTACCCTGTGGCTTCGTACCTAGTTACTGAGTACTCTGTGACTTTGTACATAGTTCCTGAGTACCCTGTGGCTTCGTACCTAGTTCCTGAGTACCCTGTGGCTTCGTACCTAGTTCCTGAGTACCCTGTGGCTTCGTACCTAGTTCCTGAGTACCCTGTGACTTTGTACATAGTTCCTAAGTACCCTGTGGCTTCGTACCTAGTTCCTGAGTACCCTGTGGCTTTGTACCTAGTTCCTGAGTACCCTGTGGCTTTGTACCTAGTTCCTGAGTACCCTGTGGCTTCGTACCTAGTTCCTGAGTACCCTGTGGCTTCGTACCTAGTTCCTGAGTACCCTGTGGCTTTGTACCAAGTTCCAGAGTACCCTGTGACTTTGTACCTAGTTCCTGAGTACCCTGTGGCTTCGTACCTAGTTCCTGAGTACCCGGTTGCATTGCACCTTGCTTCTGCTTTGTATCTTACTGATCTTAGTTTGCCTGCTTGTGTTTTCAATAAAGCTTTTGTTCTACTTCATAATTATGCCTAAATGGAATTCTTCTAAGGTAAAGGAAGTTGTGTCTCCTGTAGCTAAAATTACCACCCCTGAGCTTCAACCTGAAAAACCCTTAATCCTGACAACTGTCATTGCAAATTGGATCATATGCACTAAAGTGCCTTTATACCAAACATGCAGGTCTGTGTGTTTTTTGTTTTTGTTCCTTCAGATAATAACGAAATATTTAAGAGTCTACATACCCTGATTGAAAGTTTTTAATAAACTTACTGACTTTTTAAAACCAGCATTGTTTTTTAGTTTTCCCTGACATGTGTTCACCTCTGTTTGACTGTAAGGGATCTGGGAACACTGCTGGGCATTACATACTCCTACTGCCGTTATAGTTGCATTTGAGGAGTCCACTGCTCTGGTACTGGTGCTTGGATCTTTTGAGAATAACTGAAAAAGTCAGATGTCTTAAAAATGTACACTGTGATATTTAATTTATCAAACCATGGGGTCTATTTATCAAGCTCAGAATGGAGCTTGATGCCCTGTGTCTAAAGACGGCTGCTCCATAACCTGTCCGTCTGCTCTGAGGCCGAAAATCAACCAGATCCAATATGATCGGGTTGATTGACACCTCCTACTGGCAGCCGGGTGGCGTTACACCAACAGTTCACAAGAACTGCTGGTGCAATGATAAATACCCCCATGTCTTATCCACTCACAGTTTCTCTCACATTTTTAATTATAAGTATCTAAGGCCTAGATTTGGAGTTCGGCGGTAAAAGGGCTGCTAACGCTCCGCGGGCTTTTTTCTGGCCGCACCATAAATTTAACTCTGGTATCGAGAGTTAAAACAAATGCTGCGTTAGGCTCCAAAAAAGGAGCGTAGAGCATTTTTACCGCAAAAGCAACTCTCGATACCAGAGTTGCTTACGGACGCGGCCGGCCTCAAAAACGTGCTCGTGCACGATTCTCCCATAGGAAACAATGGGACTGTTTGAGCTGAAAAAAAACCTAACACCTGCAAAAAAGCAGCGTTCAGCTCCTAACGCAGCCCCATTGTTTCCTATGGGGGAACACTTCCTACGTCTGCACCTAACACCCTAACATGTACCCCGAGTCTAAACACCCCTAATCTTACACTTATTAACCCCTAATCTGCCGCCCCCGCTATCGCTGACCCCTGCATATTTTTTTTAACCCCTAATCTGCCGCTCCGTAAAACGCCGCCACCTACGTTATCCCTATGTACCCCTAATCTGCTGCCCTAACATCGCCGACCCCTATGTTATATTTATTAACCCCTAATCTGCCCCCCACAACGTCGCCGACACCTACCTACACTTATTAACCCCTAATCTGCCGAGCGGACCTGAGCGCTACTATAATAAAGTTATTAACCCCTAATCCGCCTCACTAACCCTATCATAAATAGTATTAACCCCTAATCTGCCCTCCCTAACATCGCCGACACCTACCTTCAATTATTAACCCCTAAACTTCCGATCGGAGCTCACCGCTATTCTAATAAATGGATTAACCCCTAAAGCTAAGTCTAACCCTAACACTAACACCCCCCTAAGTTAAATATAATTTTTATCTAACGAAATAAATGAACTCTTATTAAATAACTTATTCCTATTTAAAGCTAAATACTTACCTGTAAAATAAATCCTAATATAGCTACAATATAAATTATAATTATATTATAGCTATTTTAGGATTAATATTTATTTTACAGGCAACTTTGTAATTATTTTAACCAGGTACAATAGCTATTAAATAGTTAAGAACTATTTAATAGTTACCTAGTTAAAATAATAACAAATTTACCTGTAAAATAAATCCTAACCTAAGTTATAATTAAACCTAACACTACCCTATCAATAAAATAATTAAATAAACTACCTACAATTACCTACAATTAACCTAACACTACACTATCAATAAATAAATTAAACACAATTGCTACAAATAAATACAATTAAATAAACTAGCTAAAGTACAAAAAATAAAAAAGAACTAAGTTACAGAAAATAAAAAAATATTTACAAACATAAGAAAAATATTACAACAATTTTAAACTAATTACACCTACTCTAAGCCCCCTAATAAAATAACAAAGCCCCCCAAAATAAAAAATTCCCTACCCTATTCTAAATTAAAAAAGTTACAAGCTCTTTTACCTTACCAGCCCTGAACAGGGCCCTTTGCGGGGCATACCCCAAGAATTTCAGCTCTTTTGCCTGTAAAAGAATAAATACAATACCCCCCCCCCAACATTACAACCCACCACCCACATACCCCTAATCTAACCCAAACCCCCCTTAAATAAACCTAACACTAAGCCCCTGAAGATCTTCCTACCTTGTCTTCACCATCCAGGTATCACCGATCCGTCCTGGCTCCAAGATCTTCATCCAACCCAAGCGGGGGTTGGCGATCCATAATCCGGTCCAGAAGAGGCTCCAAAGTCTTCCTCCTATCCGGCAAGAAGAGGACATCCGGACCGGCAAACATCTTCTCCAAGCGGCATCTTCGATCTTCTTCCATCCGGTGCGGAGCGGGTCCATCTTGAAGCAGGCGACGCGGATCCATCCTCTTCTTCCGATGTCTCCCGACTAATGACGGTTCCTTTAAGGGACGTCATCCAAGATGGCGTCCCTCGAATTCCGATTGGCTGATAGGATTCTATCAGCCAATCGGAATTAAGGTAGGAATTTTCTGATTGGCTGATGGAATCAGCCAATCAGAATCAAGTTCAATCCGATTGGCCGATCCCATCAGCCAATCAGATTGAGCTCGCATTCTATTGGCTGATCGGACCAGCCAATAGAATGCGAGCTCAATCTGATTGGCAGATTGGATCAGCCAATCGGATTGAACTTGATTCTGATTGGCTGATTCCATCAGCCAATCAGAAAATTCCTACCTTAATTCCGATTGGCTGATAGAATCCTATCAGCCAATCGGAATTCGAGGGACGCCATCTTGGATGACGTCCCTTAAAGGAACCGTCATTAGTCGGGAGACATCGGAAGAAGAGGATGGATCCGCGTCGCCTGCTTCAAGATGGACCCGCTCCGCACCGGATGGAAGAAGATCGAAGATGCCGCTTGGAGAAGATGTTTGCCGGTCCGGATGTCCTCTTCTTGCCGGATAGGAGGAAGACTTTGGAGCACCGGATTATGGATCGCCAACCCCCGCTTGGGTTGGATGAAGATCTTGGAGCCAGGACGGATCGGTGATACCTGGATGGTGAAGACAAGGTAGGAAGATCTTCAGGGGCTTAGTGTTAGGTTTATTTAAGGGGGGTTTGGGTTAGATTAGGGGTATGTGGGTGGTGGGTTGTAATGTTGGGGGGGGGGTATTGTATTTATTCTTTTACAGGCAAAAGAGCTGAAATTCTTGGGGCATGCCCCGCAAAGGGCCCTGTTCAGGGCTGGTAAGGTAAAAGAGCTTGTAATTTTTTTAATTTAGAATAGGGTAGGGAATTTTTTATTTTGGGGGGCTTTGTTATTTTATTAGGGGGCTTAGAGTAGGTGTAATTAGTTTAAAATTGTTGTAATATTTTTCTTATGTTTGTAAATATTTTTTTATTTTCTGTAACTTAGTTCTTTTTTATTTTTTGTACTTTAGCTAGTTTATTTAATTGTATTTATTTGTAGCAATTGTGTTTAATTTATTTATTGATAGTGTAGTGTTAGGTTAATTGTAGGTAATTGTAGGTATTTTATTTAATTATTTTATTGATAGGGTAGTGTTAGGTTTAATTATAACTTAGGTTAGGATTTATTTTACAGGTAAATTTGTTATTATTTTAACTAGGTAACTATTAAATAGTTATTAACTATTTAATAGCTATTGTACCTGGTTAAAATAATTACAAAGTTGCCTGTAAAATAAATATTAATCCTAAAATAGCTATAATATAATTATAATTTATATTGTAGCTATATTAGGATTTATTTTACAGGTAAGTATTTAGCTTTAAATAGGAATAAGTTATTTAATAAGAGTTAATTTATTTCGTTAGATAAAAATTATATTTAACTTAGGGGGGTGTTAGTGTTAGGGTTAGACTTAGCTTTAGGGGTTAATCCATTTATTAGAATAGCGGTGAGCTCCGATCGGAAGTTTAGGGGTTAATAATTGAAGGTAGGTGTCGGCGATGTTAGGGAGGGCAGATTAGGGGTTAATACTATTTATGATAGGGTTAGTGAGGCGGATTAGGGGTTAATAACTTTATTATAGTAGCGCTCAGGTCCGCTCGGCAGATTAGGGGTTAATAAGTGTAGGCAGGTGTCGGCGACGTTGAGGGGGGCAGATTAGGGGTTAATAAATATAATATAGGGGTCGGCGGTGTTAGGGGCAGCAGATTAGGGGTACATAGGGATAACGTAGGTGGCGGCGATTTGCGGTCGGAAGATTAGGGGTTAATTATTGTAAGTAGCTGGCGGCGACGTTGTGGGGGGCAGGTTAGGGGTGAATAAATATAATACAGGGGTCGGCGGGGTTAGGGGCAGCAGATTAGGGGTACATAAGTATAACGTAGGTGGCGGTCGGCAGATTAGGGGTTAAAAATTTTAATCGAGTGGCGGCGGTGTGGGGGGAGCTCGGTTTAGGGGTACATAGGTAGTTTATGGGTGTTAGTGTACTTTAGGGTACAGTAGTTAAGAGCTTTATAAACCGGCGTTAGCCAGAAAGCTCTTAACTCCTGCTATTTTCAGGCGACTGGAATCTTGTCGTTAGAGCTCTAACGCTCACTGCAGAAACGACTCTAAATACCGGCGTTAGAAAGATCCCATTGAAAAGATAGGCTTCGCAAATGGCGTAGGGGGATCTGCGGTATGGAAAAGTCGCGGCTGAAAAGTGAGCGTTAGACCCTTTAATCACTGACTCCAAATACCAGCGGGCGCCCAAAACCAGCGTTAGGAGCCTCTAACGCTGGTTTTGACGGCTACCGCCGAACTCTAAATCTAGGCCTAAGGTTGCAAATAATTGTTTATTGCATTGCTACTCTCACTCCTACTTTCCCCTTGGGCCCTTCTATAAATCTCTCTGGGCTGGTTAGATTTTATAACAAAATGTACCAGTACAATTTCCCTTGAGGAATTCTATAAAGCCACTTTTTTGTACTGAAAACAGGGTGTCTCGCTAAGGGGTGTATACTGCATTTTCGTACGGAAAGGAGATGCATATGGGAAGAAGATGCATACATTACACAAATATATGCAGGAAAAAAATGTATTGTTAAGGTGCATCAAAAATTGTTTACCAAAAACCACGTTATCAAAAACGTAAAATTTGTATGTAAATTACACAGGAATAAGTCGTATTAAATATTTAAATATGCACAACGTAGATCATAATTTAAATACACTGGATGTGCAAAAGACACATAGAAGTTCTCATTAGTTTTCATAAACTAAGCTGAAGATGGGAATTCCATGGGCGTATATGAAATTTTCTCTCAAATCCCAGCGTAATTCTGTAAACATTTTTGCCCTCACTGTTTTTTCTTGCAAATTAAAAAGTGTTGTGCTTTAATCAAAATACTCAAAATATAGAAACATAGCATTTGACGGTAGATAAGAACCAAAAAGGTTCACCAAGGCACTTAAACTAAACACTAATTACTCTGAAAGGAAAACCTATGCCTACGCAAAAAACATTGATTTTAAGATGCAATGCACTCAAAACAGTGTAATTTGATTTGTATTAGTTGCAACTTTATATAGCAGAGAGCTCTCATTATTTGTATGGGAGGCATCTCGCCACTACGAGTGTTGGACTGAAAAATCACTCTAGGCAAGGGATTTTTTTAGAATTTAGACTTCTCAGTCTCAGCCTCACTTTCACTTCTCCTCTCTCATTTCAGTCTCTTACCCGTATTGCTATGCATTAGCTTCACCATAATTACCCAGTTTATTGTTAAAAAAACAATAAAGTAAAAAAACAAAAAACTTAAGTGGACTGGATACAAAAACACGTCAGTAAACATTGCTGCTGTTGGTGGGAGGAGATGGAGAGCAGTCTGGTTAGAGGGATAGTGAGATCCTCTACTAATGGGCAGAAACACTTCCTACAATACACTAAATGCAAGCCTTTCAGCGGTCCTGTGTGGAACACATGGTGCTTACATTTCTGTGAGCCTTACTCCGGGGCTATTTAGCTCCCCTCAGCAGAAATAGGACTATTGCACCTTAAGTGGGCAAGAGTCTGTGACAGAGGAGGATTCTCAGACCCAAAGGCAACCGTTCAACAATTCATTGGTTTTAATTTGCTTTCATTAACCAAAGTGTATAGATTATATACATATAAATACAGTGGCCTATATTTAACAAAGTCTGGCGGACCTGATCCGACAGTGCGTATCAGGTCAGCCAGACCTCGCTCTCGCTGAATACGGAGAGCAATACGCTCTTTGTATTCAGCATCGCACCAGCAGCTCACAAGATCTGCTGGTGCAATGCCGCCCAGTACAGACTCAGGGGGGTGTCAATCAACCCAATCGTACTCGATCGGGTTGATTTCCGGCGATGTCTGTCCGCCTGCTCAGAGCAGGAGGACAGGGTTATGGAGCAGCGGTCTTCGTTCGGAGCTTGATAGATAAGCCCCAGTGTGTGTGTGTGTGTGTGTGTAAGTGTTTGTGTGTGTGTGTGTGTGTGTGTGCATATATAAAACAACACCAATTGTGAGGGGGGGTGGAAGTCTTGGGGAGTACCCACACTTTTTATTGTAGGACCTGACCCCTGTCCTAGGTGATCTCAGGAGCATGCACGTATGTTTAGCCATCTGACTTCAGTGTTTGTAACAATATTTATAGCAAAGTAGCAAAATAGAAAAAACATCAGCTACATCTAAACATTTTTTTTAAGAAATAACAGTGTGTTTGCTGACATTGTTTGCCAATTGCCAAACTCTACCTCCCCCCCCCCATTGCCTTATTTAGGGGAACCAATCTGGGCTCGACTCTGCCGGTAACAAGATTAGCCACTGCAATTAATAATATTATGGACAGATATGTAGCAGGTTAGACTTGATAAGTCAGCAGGGTGCATTTCAAGTTCTGAAAATTATAAATTCTTCAATTTCCAGAGCTAAATTACATGAAAAGGGGGCAAACACATAATAATAGTAAAAAGTATAATGCAAAAAAATTTTTTTACGCAAAACAAAACATTTGATATAAACTTCTCACAGTGTTTACCCATGCATATTATACGACATTTTCAACAGACAACCAGGGCTTTCTTATGATACCCTATATGGGTACAGAAAATAACATTAAATAGAAATTGCATACTGAAAAATGTGGGGGGGGGGTTAAAAAAGCATTTTTTGCAGTTTTCTTTGTAACCTTTTCTACAAAATTAGGGCCAGATTAAAAGTGGAGTGCTATTGTTATCTCAAGGAGCATAAACGTGATCGCAAGATCACATCGTTCTTTAAGCAGAATCCTTATTACAAGTGGTGCGCTGTTTAAATTACCGTAAACTCACCATGTTGAAATTTATCTTTCATTACATTCAAGTATTGACCTGTTTTTACATGTGCAAAAACTCTCCTTCTAATACCTGCAGTGTAACCTAGATCCCATAATGGCAGCACCCATGAATAGAGAGAGATGCATGAAATGTATTTAGTGTTTTATGTCCCTTTAATGAAAGACTGTTCAAAATATTTTGTATGGCTTAGAAAAGAAAACCAAACATACAAAATATATTTTTTTGCAGGGATCTTGTGATGGATTACAATGGGGGGCCTTTTTCTCTTATAAGCACATTTAACATACACACATACAATTTTTCTATGGGTAGACATAATTTCTATAAGATTGATATATTTGCATAAATGCACAACATATGTTAACAACACACCAGTGGTAGAAATAAATCTATCCATCTTACTTGCATTTCTGTTGCACGCATCATATAATATAATATAGATTATATACATGCATATAATATACATGCTGTAATGAAATATTTATATATCTGAATACCTGAATTGAAATTGTGATTGAGAGTAAGGAAAGCTGTGTTCCACGCTTGAATGAAAATTTAATAAGCATGTGGTGAAATCTGTAAGCTTACAAATATTCTGGAAAGAAAAAAAACAATCTTTGTGCATTATCTTCTATATAATAATACATCTACCTATCATATGTATATGTAATTTTAAGAGATAATGTACTACTCATTATTAATAGAGCAGTATATCTCATATACTGTCCTATTACAAATTATTAGTGCTCTTTTTTAGTGATTAAATAGAATTAAAAAAGCATACTATATCATTTCAGCCTATCAGCAGTGTCATTTGCAGCACACAATGACAAGCTTAAACATGCTATAGACAGCTGAGATACAAATGATACAACCCAACTTGTGCAGCAGGGGGCAGGGAAGAGGTAAAAATCTATTATCTGTATATCTTTTATGTAATATCTTAAAAAAAAAAAAGAAAACCATTTTTTTTACTGTAATGTTGCTTCACAACACATTTATAGCCTTAGTTATAATTAGATACTCATGAAATTATAAAAGAACAGGCAATTAAGTGCTGAAAACATGCAATATATTATATTGATTAATATGTAAGCAGTCTCATAGTGAAGGGGTTAAACCCTTTAGAGAACCATGTAGCACTTTGGAATGGAATCAGTATTAGGCATTATAATTTCCCGATGGAGATATCAAGCGGAGATGAAGGTCAGATAGAACAATACTTGAAAATTAAAGGCACTACGTTAGAAAATTATTGTCTAACCAGATAATATGAGGTTGGCAATTTAATAAGCAACATGAAATATGTATGTGCATTTTTTTCTTCTGAAAAACAAGTCCCAGTTTATTTTCTTCTAGTGATACTGCTTATTACTTAAAGGGATAGTCTAGTCAAAATTAAACTTTCGTGATTCAGATAGAGCATGCAATTTAAAGCAACTTTCTAATGTACTCCTATTATCAGTTTTTCTTCATTCTCTTGGTATCTTTATTTTAAAAAAGCAAGAATGTAAGCTTAGGAGCCAGCCCATTTTTGATTCAGGACCTGGGTATCGATTGCTGATTGGTGGCTACATTTAGAGAATGAAATGTTTTTTTGACTAGACTATCCCTTTAAGGAGACATAAAAAGTCAGTTTTTCTCTAAAAGACTAGTAATTAACTGTCAGCTACATTACAAGTTGTGCGTTCGTCATTTAATGCTGAAAATATGGTCATTTCAGCGTTAAACGTCAGTACCGAGCTCGTAAAAATGACATTTTTTTAATGGGATTGCCATAGCGCTGCCATTACAAGTTTTGCGTTCTGGCTTAAAAACCTGCATTACAGCCTAAAACTACAAGATCCGTACCACCATCTAAAAGCAGTAGTTATGAGTTTTACACTACAAATCTGTAACATAAAACTCATAACTAAACTGCTACAAAGTTCACTAAACACCCATAAACTACATACTAACCCCTAAACCAAGGCCCTCCCGCAACGCAAACACTAAATTAAACATATTAACCCCTAATCTGCAGCTCCCGACATCGCTGCCACAAAAGAACTATTAACCCCTATTCCGTGGCTCCCCAACATCGTCAGCACTTTAATAAACTTATTAACCTCTAAACTGCTGCCCTCCCACATCGCAAACACTATTTAAATATTATTAACCCCTAATCTGCCCACATCACCCCCACTATACTAAAGTTATTAAGCCCTACACCGCCGCCACTATAATAAACCTATTAACCTCTAAACCGTAAGCCCCCACAACGAAATATACTAAAGTAAACTATTAACCCCTAAACCGAAAGCCCCCACATCACAATAAACTAAATTAAGCTAGTAACCCCTAAACCTAACGCTACCCTAACTTTAGATTAAAATTACAATTTCCCTACCTTAAAATAAATTAAAACTTACCTGTCAAATTAAAAAAACTAAGTTTAAACTAACAAATTAATATAATTATTAAGCTAAAATTAAACTAACTACCAATTAAATTAAACTAAACTATACATTAAAAAATCCTAACACTACTCTAAAAATTACAAAGTATCTAATTACAAAAAAATAAAAAAGACTAAATTACAAAAAATAACAAACACTAAAGTTACAAAAAATAACAAACGAAATTATCAAAAATAAAAAAGAATTTCACCTAATCTAAAAGCCTTATCAAAATAAAAAAAGCCCACCCAAAATAAAAAAGCCCACCCAAAATAAACAAAACCTTAGCCTACAATAAACAACCAATGGCCCTTAAAAGGGCCTTTTGTAGGACATTGCCCTAAATTAAACAACTCTTTTACCTGTAAAAAAAAAATACGAAGACCCCCCCCCAACAGTAAAACCCACCACCCAACCAACCCCCCAAAATAAAAAACCTAACTAACAAAAACCTAAGCTACCCATTGCCCTGAAAAGGGCATTTAGATGGGCATTGCCCTTAAAAGGGCATTTAGCTCTTTTACATGCCCAAACCCTAAACTAAAAAAAAAACACCCAAAAAACCCTTAAAAAACCTATCACTAACCCCCGAAGATCCACTTACAGTTTATGAAGTCCCGCTTGAACGATCTTCAGCCAGGTGGCGAAAAGTCTTCATCCAGGCGGCCTCTTCAATCTTCATCCCGGCGGCATCTTCTATCTTGATCCTGGCGGCGCGGAATGGGTCCATCCTGAAGACATCCGGCGCAGAACATCCACTTCATACGGTCGCCGCCGTACTCTGAATCTTCAATGCAATTGAAGACAAAATCAGCCAATGGGATTTAAGCAGCTCTCAATTTATTGGATGATGAATCATCCAATAGAATGTGAGCTGCTTAAATCATATTGGCTGATCTGAACAGCCAATAGAATTTTAGCAGCTCTAATTCCTATTGGCTGATTCAAATTTTTCAGCCAATAGGAATTCAAGGGACGCCATCTTGGATCGCATACCTTGCATTGAAGATTCAATGTACGGTGGCGATCGTATGAAGAGGATGCTCCGCGCCAGATGTCTTCAGGATGGACCCGCTCCACGCCGCCGGGATCAAGATAGAAAATGCCGCCTGGATGAAGATTGAAGAGTCCATCTGGATGAAGACTTCTCGCCGATTGGATGAGGACTTCGCCGCCAGGTTGAAGATTGAAGAGGCCTCCTGGATGAAGACTTCTCGCCGCCTGGATGAGGACTTTGCCGTTGGGATGAAGATCGTTCAAGCGGGACTTCAAAAACTGTAAGTGGATCGTTGGGGGTTAGTGTTAGGCTTTTTTAATGTTTTTTTGGGTAGGTTTTTAATTTAAATTAGGGTTTGGGCAGCAAAAGAGATAAATGCCCTTTTAAGGGCAATGCCTATCCAAATGTTCTTTTCAGGGCAATGGGTAGTTTAGGTTTTTTAGATAGTTTTTTTATTTTGTGAGTTTGGGGGGTGGGGGTTTGTAATGTTAGTGGGTATTTGTATTTTTTATTTTACGAAAAGAGCTGATATTTTTAGGGCAATGCCCTACAAAGGCCCTTTTAAGGGCCATTGGTAGTTTATTCTAGGTTAGGTTTTTTATTTTGGGGTGTTTTTTTTTTAATGGGTATTAGAATAGGAATAATTTTTATTATTTTGGATAATTTGTTTGTTATTTTGTGTAATGTATTTTTTTAGGGGGTGTTTGTTTTTTGTAGCAAAAGAGCTGTTTAACTTAGGGCAATGCCCTACAAAAGGCCCTTTTAAGGGCCCTCCAAAAGGCCCTTTTAAGGACCCTTGGTAGTTTATTCTAGATTAGGCTTTTTTATTTTGGGTTTTATTTTTTAAAGGGCATTAGAATAGGAATACTTTTTATTTTTTTGGATAATTTTTTTTTTTGTAATGGTAGTTTTTTTATTTTTTGTGATTTTAGTGTTTTTTATTTTTTGTAATGGTAGGTTTTAGTATAAGGCAGCTAAGGTTTTATTTCACAGGTAAGTTTGTATTTATTTTAACTAGACAGTTAGTAAATAGTTAAAAACTATTTACTAACTAGTCTACCTAGTTAAAATAAATACAAACTTACCTGTGAAAAAAAAAAAAAATCTAAGCTAGCTACTATGTAACTATTAGTTATGTTGTAGCTAATGAAGTGCAGTAGGGGAATGGTTAAGGTGTATGCACTGTTATTCAAAAAATGTAAAGAGTCTAAATTGTTAAAGGTAACTTATGAATAAGTCCTTGTAAGGCCACTGCAAAAATTAGGCTGTTTGTAGAGATAGGAATGTGACGGTGTTCCCCAAAACAACCCCCACAATATTATTATTCACAAGGGACCACTCCCAGACATCCGTATGTAGAATAAATAGAATAAATTGACTGACTCACCACTATTCAGTCTCTTGGTGAAATGCTTCCTCAGATTCGGATGCTGTATCCAGTGTTAATGTGAACAGTTAAGCCATGTAATCCAGGTTTCCTATTTTCTGCCCACTAGTTTTACTTTTGGGGCCATAAAAAACGTCCACCTGAATCCCTTGGAAGAAAAGACAGCCAATGCAGTGTGCCACTAGCTCACCAACCGCAGTTAGTATCCAAATCCTGTGCTCACTGTTTGGCCAAATGATAAGCTAAGCTTCAGAAAAAATGTATAACAGGAGCACCAGGTATATGGATAAAACATCAAACTTTATTAGAACATAAAGGGTATCTTAACCCCTGGGTAAGAACATACATATATAATAGTCAAACAGATGAAAAAAAGGCTTTTTTTCATCTGTTTGACTATTATATATGTATGTTCTTACCCAGGGGTTAAGATACCCTTTATGTTCTAATAAAGTTTGATGTTTTATCCATATACCTGGTGCTCCTGTTATACATTTTTTCTGAAGCTTATGTTGTAGCTAGCTTAGGTTTTATTTCACATGTAAGTATGTATTTAGTTTTAAATAGGAATTATTTAGTTAATAATTGTAACTTTAATTTAGATCTATTTTAATTATGTTAAAGTTAGGGGGTGTTAGGTTTAGGGTTAGGGTTACAGTTAGGGTTAGGTTTAAGGGTAGGTGTAGGGGTTAATAGTTTAATTTAGGTTGTTGTGATGTGGGAGGCCAGAGGTTTAGGGGTTAATAGCTTTATTTAGTTGTGGCAATGTCGTTGAGTGGCAGAATAGGGGTTAATAACTTTAATATAGTGGCGGCAATGTTGGGGTGCTGCAATATAGGTGTTAATAACTTTAGTATAGTGGCGGCATTATCGGGAGCAGCAGATTAGGGGTTAATAGCTTTATTTAGGTGGCAGCGATATCGGGAGCAGCAGATTAGGGGTTAATAACTGTAGGTAGGTGACATCGATGTTGGGGCGGCAGATTAGGGGTGTTTTGACTCAGGGTTTATGTTAGGGTGTAGGTTTAAACGTTAGTTTCTTTTTCCCCATAGACATTAATGAGGCTGCATTATGGAGCTTTTCTTTCCGCAATCGCAGGTGTTAGACTTTTTACTGACCTGCTCTCCCCATTGATGTCTATAGGGAAAGCGTGCACACAAAAACAGAGCTTGTTTTGTGTGCGGTATGGAGTTAAAAAACCCATATCGCAGACACAAGCCGGGTTTTGAAAAACTTGTAATGGCTGCGCTATAGGGGATTAAATAACGCAACTTTTCTTGCGTTCGTTAATTTCCCTATAGCGTGCATAACTCATAATCTAGGCATGTGTCTGCAAAACATTTTATATAAAAAGATGAAACAAAAGTAGGGTTATTTGGCACTGCTAACTTATTTAGCACTTTATCTATAAACAACAAAGGAAAGTGGATTTTTTCTCATTCATTTATAGTTTATTAACACCAATGCCGGATTGGCCTACCAAAACACCAGGAGATTTCCTGGTGGGCTGGCCTGCTACAATGTAAAGGGGTGCTGGTGAGGTGATGCAACTGTATCGCATCTCTTTTTTCCTCTGGGCTAAAAGTATTAAGGTCACAAAGTATTTCCTTGTAAGTTTTATTTCCTAGCCCATGAAACAGTTTAGTGGCCTTCTTTTTATGGTTTGTCTAGTAACGTCACCATTTGAGACAGAGTGACACAGTGTTTTGAGTGTCTTCTCCAGATCACACTATGGATAATTATTTTCACACTGTTTAAGGAATTAATGGATGCAGTTGGATTGTAGGATGCTTAAAAAAACATTGTGGCTTTTTGTTTTTATTACAAACTAACGGCTAGATTTAGAGTTTTGTCGGTAACGACCCGCGTAGCTAACGCTGGCTTTTTTCTGGCCGCACCTCTAAAATAACTCTGGTATTGAGAGTCCACAGAATGGCTGCGTTAGGCTCCAAAAAAGGAGCGTAGAGCATTTTTAACGCAACTGCAACTCTCGATACCAGAGTTGCTTACGGACGCGGCCAGCCTCAAAAACGTGCTCGTGCACGATTCCCCCAAAGAAAACAATGGGGCTGTTTGAGCTGAAAAAAACCTAAAACCTGCAAAAAAGCCGCGTTCAGCTCCTAACGCAGCCCCATTGTTTGCTATGGGGGAAACACTTCCTACGTCTGCACCTAACACCCTAACATGTACCCCGAGTCTAAACACCCCTAACCTTACACTTATTAACCCCTATTCTGCCGCCCCCGCTATCGCTGACCCCTGCATATTATTTTTAACCCCTAATCTGCCGCTCCGTAAACCGCCGCTACTTACATTATCCTTATGTACCCCTAATCTGCTGCCCCTAATACCGCCGACCCCTATATTATATTTATTAACCCCTAATCTGCCCCCAACAACGTCGCCTCCACCTGCCTACACTTATTAACCCCTAATCTGCCGAGCGGACCGCACCGCTATCATAATAAAATTATTAACCCCTAATCCGCCTCACTAACCCTATAATAAATAGTATTAACCCCTAATCTGCCCTCCCTAACATCGCCGACACCTAACTTCAATTATTAACCCCTAATCTGCCGACCGGAGCTCACCGCTATTCTAATAAATGTATTAACCCCTAAAGCTAAGTCTAACCCTAACACTAATACCCCCCTAAATTAAATATAATTTTAATCTAACTAAATTAATTAACTCTTATTAAATAAATTATTCCTATTTAAAGCTAAATACTTACCTATAAAATAAATCCTAATATAGCTACAATATAAATTATAATTACATTGTAGCTATTTTAGGATTAATATTTATTTTACAGGCAACTTTGTAATTATTTTAACCAGGTACAATATCTATTAAATAGTTAAGAACTATTTAATAGTTACCTAGTTAAAATAATAACAAAATTACCTGTAAAATAAATCCTAACCTAAGTTACAATTAAACCTAACACTACATTATCATTAAATTAATTAAATAAAATATCTACAATTACCTACAATTAAACCTAACACTACACTATCAATACATTAATTAAATACAATATTTACAAATAACTACAATGAAATAAACTAACTAAAGTATAAAAAATAAAAAAGAACTAAGTTACAAAAAATAAAAAATATTTACAAACATAAGGAAAATCTTACAACAATTTTAAACTAATTACACCTACTCTAAGCCCCCTAATAAAATAACAAAGCCCACCAAAATAAAAAATGCCCTACCCTATTCTAAATTACTAAAGTTCAAAGCTCTTTTACCTTACCAGCCCTGAACAGGGCCCTTTGCGGGGCATGCCCCAAAGAATTCAAAAAAACATACAATACCCCCCCCCCCCAACATTACAACCCACCACCAACATACCCCTAATCTAACCCAAACCCCATTAAATAAACCTAACACTAAGCCCCTGAAGATCATCCTACCTTGTCTTCACCATACCAGGTTCACCGATCGGTCCTGGCTCCAAAATCTTCATCCAACCCAAACGGGGGCTGGCGATCCATAATCCGGCTGAAGTCTTCTATCATCCGGCGGCTGAAGAGGTCCAGAAGAGGCTCCAAAGTCTTCATCCTATCCGGGAAGAAGAGTAGATCCGGACCGGCAACCATCATCTTCCAAGCGGCATCTTCTATCTTCATCCGATGAGGACTGGCTCCATCCTGAAGACCTCCACCACGGACCCATCTTCATCCGGCGACGTCCAACTGAAGAATGACGGTTCCTTTAAGGGACGTCATCCAAGATGGCGTCCCTCGAATTCCGATTGGCTGATAGGATTCTATCAGCCAATCGGAATTAAGGTAGGAATATTCTGATTGGCTGATGGAATCAGCCAATCAGAATCAAGATCAATCCGATTGGCTGATCCAATCAGCCAATCAGATTGAGCTCGCATTCTATTGGCTGATCGGAACAGCCAATAGAATGCGAGCTCAATCTGATTGGCTGATTGGATCAGCCAATCGGATTGAACTTGATTCTGATTGGCTGATTCCATCAGCCAATCAGAATATTCCTACCTTAATTCCGATTGGCTGATAGAATCCTATCAGCCAATCGGAATTCGAGGGACGCCATCTTGGATGACGTCCCTTAAAGGAACCGTCATTCTTCAGTTGGACGTCGCCGGATGAAGATGGGTCCGCGGTGGAGGTCTTCAGGATGGAGCCGGTCCTCATCGGATGAAGATAGAAGATGCCGCTTGGAAGATGATGGTTGCCGGTCCGGATCTACTCTTCTTCCCGGATAGGATGAAGACTTTGGAGCCTCTTCTGGACCTCTTCAGCCGCCGGATGATAGAAGACTTCAGCCCTATTATGGATCGCCAGCCCCCACTTGGGTTGGATGAAGATTTTGGAGCCAGGACCGATCGGTGAACCTGGTATGGTGAAGACAAGGTAGGATGATCTTCAGGGGCTTAGTGTTAGGTTTATTTAAGGGGGGTTTGGGTTAGATTAGGGGTATGTGGGTGGTGGGTTGTAATGTTGGGGGGGGTATTGTATG
The DNA here is from genome assembly GCF_027579735.1 of Bombina bombina. Lineage (NCBI taxonomy): Eukaryota > Metazoa > Chordata > Amphibia > Anura > Bombinatoridae > Bombina > Bombina bombina. Next base: position 608,390,248 of record NC_069504.1, on the reverse strand, counting down.
TTTTTTTTTACAGGCAAAAGAGCTGAATTCTTTGGGGCATGCCCCGCAAAGGGCCCTGTTCAGGGCTGGTAAGGTAAAAGAGCTTTGAACTTTAGTAATTTAGAATAGGGTAGGGCATTTTTTATTTTGGGGGGCTTTGTTATTTTATTAGGGGGCTTAGAGTAGGTGTAATTAGTTTAAAATTGTTGTAAGATCTTCCTTATGTTTGTAAATATTTTTTTATTTTTTGTAACTTAGTTCTTTTTTATTTTTTGTACTTTAGTTAGTTTATTTCATTGTAGTTATTTGTAGATATTGTATTTATTTAATTAATGTATTGATAGTGTAGGGTTAGGTTTAATTGTAGGTAATTGTAGATATTTTATTTAATTAATTTAATGATAGTGTAGTGTTAGGTTTAATTGTAACAGGTTAGGATTTATTTTACAGGTAATTTTGTTATTATTTTAACTAGGTAACTATTAAATAGTTCTTAACTATTTAATAGCTATTGTACCTGGTTAAAATAATTGCAAAGTTGCCTGTAAAATAAATATTAATCCTAAAATAGCTACAATGTAATTATAATTTATATTGTAGCTATATTAGGATTTATTTTACAGGTAAGTATTTAGCTTTAAATAGGAATAATTTATTTAATAAGAGTTAATTAATTTCGTTAGATTAAAATTATATTTAATTTAGGGGGGTGTTAGTGTTAGGGTTAGACTTAGCTTTAGGGGTTAATACATTTATTAGAATAGCGGTGAGCTCCGGTCGGCAGATTAGGGGTTAATAATTGAAGTTAGGTGTCGGCGATGTTAGGGAGGGCAGATTAGGGGTTAATACTATTTATTATAGGGTTAGTGAGGCGGATTAGGGGTTAATAACTTTATTATAGTAGCGCTCATGTCCGCTCGGCAGATTAGGGGTTAATAAGTGTAGGCAGGTGGAGGCGAAGTTGTGGGGGGCAGATTAGGGGTTAATAAATATAATATAGGGGTCGGCGGTGTTAGGGGCAGCAGATTAGGGGTACATAAGGATAACTTAAGTAGCGGCGCTTTGCAGTCGGCAGATTAGGGGTTAATTATTGTAGGTAGTTGGCGGCGACATTGTGGGGTGCAGATTAGGGGTTAATAAATATAATACAGGGGTCGGCGGTGTTAGGGGCAGCAGATTAGGGGTACATAAGTATAACGTAGGTGGCGGTCGGAAGATTAGGGGTTAAAAAAATTTAATCGAGTGGCGGCGATGTGGGGGGACCTCGGTTTAGGGGTACATAGGTAGTTTATGGGTGTTAGTGTACTTTAGAGTACAGTAGTTAAGAGCTTTATGAACCGGCGTTAGCCCAAAAAGCTCTTAACTCCTGACTTTTTTCTGCAGCTGGAGTTTTGTCGTTAGATTTCTAACGCTCACTTCAGCCACGACTCTAAATACCGGAGTTAGAAAGATCCCATTGAAAAGATAGGATACGCAATTTACGTAAGGGGATCTGCGGTATGGAAAAGTCGCGGCTGGAAAGTGAGCGTTAGACCCTTTTTTGAATGACTCCAAATACCGGCGGTAGCCAAAAACCAGCGTTAGGAGCCTCTAACGCTGGTTTTCACGGCTACCGCCAAACTCTAAATCTAGGCCTAAGAAAATTCTGAAAAAAAAAATATTGGAGGAAGAAGTGTCTGAGTAATCTCCAATAATTATATATAAATAATCAAAGAATAGGATAAAGCACTCATAACATACAAAAAATCTCCATCTAAAAGCTTAAAGAAAAGGGTTTTCTTATACATTGGAATATTGGTGTGGAATAGCCAACACGCAAAGTAATAAGAGTGTTATGGGATTCATTTATTTGAAAGCCTTGTTTTTTTTTTAGATTTATTAGAATATACCCCATTGTCAGTACATAATGATGACTAAGACTGCCCCTATGCCTTGAGTATTTAGATTAATATTCTTTAAGTATTTTTAAATAAAAAAATAAATATTGGTGCTGTTTTTATGATGCAAGCAGTTTCTATCAGCTTGTCAGTGGTAACCTGTGATGTTTTCTAGTCAACCAGCATTCTCAGCATTCAAGTGAAAGGACGATTTTTAATTTATTGCAGAGTGCTCAGAGACTCAGATATGTGGAGGAACTGTAGGAGGCTAGACACATATGGTGGTTTTTTCACGGTAGCATGCTGGTGGTACTTGCGCTGCCAAACAATCAAAACAGACTGCAAGTTATACCACTAGTTTTCTCAGCTGGTGGCTGTGGATCAGAATAATTCAACAAAGAATGTCCACTTTTTGAGTAGTGGGGTGTCACTGTTACTACTGCTGGTTCCAGCCAGTGAACCAACACACCGCCCCCCTCTGACTCTCTCCCTCACAGTACTGATGTTGGTTGTGGCAGTGACAGAGGGTCGCATCATTGCATATGCTGTCGTTCTGTTTGGGGGGCTGCTTTTTAACATGAGGTTGCAGGATTGCATGAGCCATAAAGGCACACTGCATTCAAACACAATAAGTTGAGATCATTAATATTGAATTAATTAACTGTCACATTTTACTTTTTCATTTTTTGATTATCAGTTGAATCCTTGATGTTCTACAAGCTCATGGTACAGCTGTTTCGTATATTTTTTTTATTTTTTCTTAATGTTTTTAGCTAGATTTTCCTGTTATATGGAGCCATCTTATCAATTCATACAGAACACTTCAAAAGGATTGCAGTGGTTTTGAAAGGGAGTCACAAATCATCCAAACTGCCACACAATATTTTTTGAAAGGGAATTATGATGGCTTTAAATAAAGTGCATTATGGTAAATTTAAATATGATTCATTGAATAAAACCGAAAACCATGATACTGTGGCACCTTAATAATATTATATATATATATATATATATATATATATATATATATATATATATATATATATATATATATATATATATATATATATATATATATATATATATATATATATATATATATATATATATATATAAAAGGAACTGGTGTCATATGATTCTGTTCCCCACTGTTTGCATTTAACTATTTATGGAAAGAGTCTGGAAACAAAACTTACTAAAGCACAATGGAGAGAGTGGTAAATGTTTGTAACTGGCCACTTTCTAACTCTGCATATGCCTAGTTAGACTATTATAAAATAGTTAAACAATTACGTAATCAGGGTAATAAGGAAAGGAAAAGGTAGTAAGTGCAATCAGGGACTAAGTAACCTGAAGATAGTTATAAAGCTAAAAGATCCAGCCTGGAAACCAATAAAATTACCTAAAAGGTCTTTATCTAAAACAGTACAAATGAGTGTATAGGAATGGGAAGCGAGCTAAACACACTGACAATAGTGGTGTAATAAAAGAACAATAAAAACTTAAAACCAAAGTAAATACTGAATACATCTCGTGTCAGACACTGCTAGAATCAATCTTCCCAAAACCAATAGTTAAGTGATGGTAAATTTGTATCTAGTGTTAAACATATTGTAGAAGCTCTTACCTTAACTAGCACATCAATATGCTTATATAATATAAAAAACATCTTTTTACTTTGTAACTTCAATTTTATTTCAGTAACAGTACACTGTTATAATCAGCCTCTCTCTAAATTTTTAACAGGGGCAGCTTTGATTGACATAGGTTTTAGCAAATCATCTGTTCACCATGCGCCCCATGTTAAATAGGACCTGCATGCTCCCGTGCTCTGAACTAACTAATTGCTATGGTATTGTATTAACAATTTTGCTTATTTGTATAATGGGTCAAGGAAGAGAAAAATACTTGCTGCTGTCAGAAATAAAAGTAAACAGTGAATCAGTACGAAAGGAATGATTTACTGTTTACTTACATCGGATGCTATCTGTATTCTCATTTACAAATGTGCAAGTAGCGTAAGAGTTGCACATGCGCATTCCATAGCAATTAGTTAGTTCAGAGCACGGGAGCATGCAGGTCCTATTTAACATGGGGCGCATGGTGAGCAGATGATTGGCTAAAACTTATGTCAATCAAAGCTGCCCCTGTGAAAAATTTAGAGAGAGGCTGATTATAACAGTTTACCGTTACTGAAATAAAATTGAAGTTACAAAGTGAAAAGATGTTTTTTATATTATATAAGCATCTCGATGTGCTAGTTAAGGTAAAAGCTTCTACAATATGTTTAACACTAGATACGAATTTACCATCACTTTAGTATAATTCAATGAGTGAGAGAACAGTGCCAAAAGTTAGTTATTGGAAGAATGTTCCATGTATAGAATTATCAGAGGTGCGGCAGAATCTGAAGAAAGTGTTTTCTTCATCCCAGACAAGTTAAAGGGACATGAAACCCAAGTTTTTTCTTTCATGATTTAGAAAGAGCATGTAATATTAAACAACTTTACAATTTAATTCTATTAATTAATTTGCTTCATTCTCTTGATATCATTAGTTGAAAAGCATATCTAAATAGGCTAAGTAGCTGCTGAATGCACATAGAGGCCTCGTGTGATTGGCTCACCCATTTGCATTGCTATTTCTTCAACTAAAGATATCTAAAGTATGATGTAAATTAAATAATTAAAGCAAATTGGAATTTTGTTGAAAATTGTATTCCCTATCTGAATCATGAAGAATATTTTTTGGTTTCATATCCCTTTAAGTACTGAAATACAAAAGGAGAAACAGGGCACTTCAGATTCAAATGCAAATGTATTACAACATAGAAAATCGCTTAAAAATGCACTTACTAGACGGAAATGAAAGTACAGCTTTGTATATAATCACTTGAGTCCAATTGCTATGTCCATGGAAAGTTTACAGAAGGTTCCTCCTGAGGCTAAAAATCCTCTGATATAGTCCTTGTTAGAAGGAAAGCTAGTAGCGAGCTTCAGATAAATTTCTATGGTAGGAGCAGAGGGTACTAAAAGAGATATTCCCAACTCATTTTGTCTGCTATAAGAGCCTGCAGACTTCCTCAGTGGTCTTATATGGTGCTCTACTCTGCTCCTACCATAGGAACTTATCTAAAGCTCGCTACTGGCTTTCCTTCTAACAAGGACTCTATCAGAGGATTTTTAGACACAGGAGGAACCTTCTGCAAACTTTCCTTGGACACAGAGATTGGACTCAAGTGATTATAAATACAGATGTACTTTAATTTCCGTCTAAAAAAGTGAATTTTTAAACAATTTTCTATGTTATAATAAATTTGCATTTGATTTCGAGGTGCACTGTTTCTCCGAATATATTCCAGTACGTAATCAGGTTAAGTATGTGCAGCACCAATCCACTGGAACACATTTCCTCGTGTTGTCAGACTTTCCCTTAATCTGTCTTTCTTTAGAAATCTATAAAGACATTTTTGTTGAGGGAAGCCTACCCCCCCCCCAACTCAGTAACAAATGAATTCCACTTACCTAATAATTGCCCTAATTTAACTCTGTATTAAGATAATTCTCACCCCTACAGTCCTCACCTACTTTTTCTCACCCTTTTACCCTTAGATTTTGTAAATTCCCATGGGAATAGGGCCCTAGAATCCTCATGCATTTGTTTTATAAATTTTGTCTTGTCTCTTACAAATATTGTATCATCGTTGTAGGTTTATCATTTGACCCAATAGACAGCGCTTCAGAATTTGATAGAACTTTATAAATAGTATAAAGTATAGGCTGTTTATAAATGTACATGATGTGCATAATAAGCCTCTGCTTTTTCAGCGGTATCCTGTTCTTATCTGGATACCTAGAACCTGCAGATTAATATTTAGGTTACATTATAATGATTTTGTTTTACTTTCTTGTATCTGTCACTTATCTAGCAAGTAGAGAGAGAGGTTTAGCAAACCTGACACTTGCATATTTAAAAGGATACAGCAGATTAAATATGATAATATAGTTGTCAAATCATGTGTTAGCAGCTGAAAGAAATGTTCACAAACTGATAGATATATATCAAGATGGAGAAAAAAATCTCATGAACATTATGATTTATTGTGATTTATTCATTTTATATCTGTTTCTTATTGATTTATTAATATAGATTACATTTTTATTTATGTCTGTGACTTGGATGTTATCACATTGGTAACAGGTATGTTCTGTTAATATGTTTAAAATGACAAACAATATGCTATGGTATTTTAGAATATGTTACTTTTTGAATTAAACTACTGTGACTGTTGACTAATAGAGATTGTGGTAATTGTCCTTATTTTACGTACAAAGGGGCATATTTATCAAGCTCCGTATGGAGCTTGATGAAGGCTCGCCGAGTCGCCGGAAACAAGTTATGAAGTAGTGGTCTAAAGACCGCTGCTCCATAACCTGTCCACCTGCTCTGAGGCGGCAGACAGAAACCAACCCAATCGAATACGATTGGGTTGATTGACACCCCCTGCTAGCGGCCAATTGGCCGCGAATCTCCAGGGGGCGACTTTGCACCAGCAGTTCACAAGAAATGCTAGTGCAATGATAAATGCAGAGAGCGTATGCTGCCAGCATTTATCGATGTGCAGTGGACATGATCCTTAATATCAGATCATGTCCGCTCGCATCTTCATAAATAGACCCCAAAGTATCAACCTTATTGCACAATATTGTTTACTACATATAGTCAAAAGGCAGTCATAGGGATAAGCAACCCAATTTAAATCTTAACATTTATATGAAGCCCGCAATGTTTGACTTAATAGGTGATATGTCCGTAGTGGTTTGCTGTGAACATAGAGCACCACAGTTCCCTGACAAGTGTTTCTGAAAGTGCCCTGTTAGCTGTAAATCCTAATGGATTCTGGCAACAGTGACTGTGAAGGGCATGAGCAGTCCCTTCTTTGTTCAGCAATGTGGAGGTCCGGTGAGCGAGGAAAACTGTTTTGGGCATCTGCTCTGGTAGTATCGGTTTGGCATTAAGGTCTGCTGAGCTTATATCTACATCAACCAAGTGTGATGGTGTAATAACCTGTGGTTAAAGTATAAACAATTGACAGATTAGGCTTGTGTGGATCTCAATTTGCTGTAGCCTGACATATGCAAAAACATGTATTAGAAAGTATTGTGACTGTGATGAGAAAGATAAACAACTCCATGAATACTTAATCAATATCACAGTATTAATATATCACTTATATAAGGTAGAAACCAACACTACAGGTTTTACATTTATATTTTGTGACTTAGTACATATATATGTGCAAAAAGAAAAATAAAGAAATACCGGTATGTTGCTACAATAGCAGGATTTGAACAGGCAGTCCTGAGTGATTCAGATTCCACTAACACAGAACTCCTTGCAAGGAAAATCTCCAGCAGCAGCTGAGAGAGAAAGGTGCTGCGAGGTAGAAGCCAGGTTCTGGTACAGGGAGACATAATGCAGGTGCAATTAGGAGTTTGCAGCAGGTGTTGGATCCTTGCAACAGGTGTCTGGTTTAGGATACAGCTTAGGTAAGTGGTTAGAGAGAAACAGTCAGCCAAAGTAAATGCAATACTCAAACTGCAAGAGAGGTCCGCCAGTCCAGTGCTTGAAGCAGGGAGAGGATCAGGAAGCAAATGTTGTAGAAAAACAAATTATATTATTAAAGAACAAAGTCTATAATCACAAAGGGCTTCAGTAAGAAAGCAAGATTCACTTGCTAGCAACAAAATACTCAAGCAATGAAGTAAACGGAAGGAGGGTTTATATAACCCAGGGCATTATGGTAGTTTCCTACTTAAAGGAACAGTGTGTTATATGCTGAAATGTTACAGATGGTGCTCTGGGAGGATCAGCTGTTTTCATTAAGGTCCAGTGAGCAATTGTAGCCCCCAATATATTGACGCTGTGGATTCAATATAAGGCATATCACAATTACTTTACCCCTTGCTCTGGGAGTACTCCTTTCAAATATTGGATTACACCACAGACTAAGGGCCAGATTAGTTTCCTACTTAAAGGAACAGTATGTTATATGCTGAAATGTTACATAATCCCCTTCCAAGGAACCACTGCGAGGTTCAAGAACATGGCCTGTCTGGGTGTCTCCTATGGAAAAGAGACACTAATCGCGGGGCATTGAGATTAGTAGATGGTTCCCAGGTGTTATCCTGAGGACCATAACCACGCTAATGGACGAGATACTGAAACTGGCCACAATAACGTCGGGAATCAAGAATGCTAGCAACCTCATATTCCCCATCAGGCAATGGATTGGGCTGGGAGACTTGGTCAAGAGGTATTTGAGAGGAGCAAGGCTTAGCCAGGGAGACGTGGAAGGTAGGGTGTATGCATTAAGAAGAGGATAGTTGGAGGGTAACAGTATTAGGGTTAGAAATCCCAATGACAGGGAATGGGCCCACAAATAGTTTGCCAAGTTTCTTGGAGGGGATTCTGAGTTTTAGGTTTCTGGTAGACAACCAGACCAAATCACCAACTTTGTAGGCAGGTGGTTGTTTGTGTCGGAGGTCATAGTATTGTTTTTGCCTATCCTGTGCCAACCGAATGTTATCCTGGATTATAGAAAAGGTATGGGTGAGAGTGTTAGTAACATCATTGACTTGAGGACTGGGAGTGTCCAAGTGGGGCAGTAGAGGAAAAGAGGGATGGTAACCAAAGTTAGCAAAGAACGGTGACATCTTAGTGGAAGAGTTAACATTATTGTTGTAGGAGAACTCGGCTAGGGGTAACTGATGTAGCCATTCATCCTGTAAATGGGTGGTGTAACAGTGGAGGTATTGTTCCAAGGACTGATTTGTTCTTTCAGTCTGCCCATTGGTCTGAGGGTGATATGCCGTACTGAGTTTCTGATGTATCCTTAAGGCAGCACATAGATGTTTCCAAAACCTTGATGTAAACTGGGAACCACGGTCAGTTGTGATGGAGGTAGGAAGACCATGATATGTGTTATGAAGAGGGCACTAGTTGTTTGTGCAATAGGAAGGTTAAGGCAGGGAACGAAATGGGCCATCTTGGTGAGTAAATCCACTACCACTAGAATAGTATTATGGTTTGAGGATCTAGGCAATTCGACTATAAAGTCCATTGCAATATGAGACCATAGATGGTCTGGTATAGGTAAGGACATTAGTAGGCCGTAGGAGTGTTCTCTGGAGTGTTTTGAGGTAGCACATGTAACACATTTAGCAATGTACTGCTGGACGTCATTGTATATAGATGGCCACCAAAAATTAATTTTCAACAGATCCATGGTCTTTTGGATTCCTGGATGTCAAGAGGTGAGTCATGTACCAGATGAAGAATCTCCGGGCGGAGTTCCAAAGGTATATAGAGTTGGTTTTCATGAAAATAAAGTCCACGATTGTCCTGATATAAGTCGGTTAGAGGTAAGAGGTGATCAGTTCTTTGGGCAGTCTTAATCTGTTGCTGTAGGGAAGAAAGAATACCCACAAAGTTATCTTTTGGAATAACTGTAGACGGATTTGTTGGATATGTTGGTTTAGGATCTTTCCTAGACAAGGCATCCGCTTTAGCATTTTTATTTCCTGGCCGGTAACTGATGAGGTAATTAAAACGTGAAAAATAAAGATTCCATCTCACCTGTCTGGCGGAAAGCGTCTTATTGCTTTGGAGATACTGAAGGTTCCAGTGGTCTGTGAAAATGAGGATAGGCAGTTGAGTGCCTTCCAAGAGATGACGCCAATGGTCAAATGATGCTTTAATTGCAAGTAACTCTTTTTCGCCGACTGGGTAATGTTGTTCTGCAGGGTTTAAAACCCTGGAGTAGTAGGCAACTGGATGTATGATATTTTTTGTAGGTTTTCTCTGGGATAGGATTGCCCCCAGGGCATGTTCTGAGGCGTCCACCTCAAGTATGAACTGCTCTTTTTTGTAATATGGGAGCAGTAATGAACTGTTTTTAAAAAAAATCAAAGGAGTACTGAGCTGAGTCTGTCCAAAGAAATGTTGGACAGTCCTTAGTAAGATCAGTTATGGGTTTAGCTATGGAAGAAAAGCCTCTTATGAATTTGCGATAGAAATTGGCAAATCCGAGAAATTGTTGTATCTCTTTTTTGCACTTAGGTTTTGGCCAATCAAGTATTGTCTGTACCTTATTTTGCTCCATTATGACTAATGTTATACCCTAAGAAAGTGATGGAATTAGAGTCGAAGATACATTTTTCCAACTTTGCGAAAAGTTGTTGGGTACGTAAACAGGATAAAATAGATCTTACATGCTTTATGTGGTCTTAGAGGGTGTTGGAATATATGAGTATATCGTCAAGATAAACAACAACATACACGTCCAGTATATCTCTGAAGATATCATTGATGAACCGCTGGAATGTAGCGGGGACGTTACATAGCCCAAAGGGCATGACGTTATACTCATATAACCCGTATCTAGTGTGAAATGCAGTCAGCCACTCATCATCTGAGCGAATCCTAATGAGGTTATAGGCTCCTCTTAAGTCCAATTTGGTGAAATAACTGGCACCTTTTAACCTCTCTATTAACTCAGGGATGAATGGCAGTGGATAACAGTTTTTTTATAGTCCTTTTGTAAAGTTCCCTATAGTCAATTATGGGGCGGAGACTACCATCTTTGTTCTTAACAAAGAAGAAGGCTGCACCAGCTGATGAGGAGGATGGCTTAATAAAACCCTTTTTTAGGTTATCATCAAGATAAGTCTTTAAATGATTCAACTCTGGTTGGGATAAAGGGTATAAATGACCATAGGGAATTGTGGAACTGGGCACTAAATCAATCGGGCAGTCATAAGGCCTGTGAGGGGGAAGTGAGTTGGCCTCCTTTTTATCGAATACATCACTAAAATCATGGTAATGCATAGGCAAGCAGGGATCAGAGAACTGTAGTATTAACGGAACAGGGAAACAAGTTTTACTACAATACTCAGAGTTTAGGTTGATAGTTAACTCCTTCCACATTATCTGCAGCTGATGTAAATGCAACCAAGGTAATCCTAGGACAACCGGAAACATAGAGGATGGAATAACATCAAACACAAGGTATTCTGTATAATTGTCATTGATAGACATAGAAAGAGGTATAGTTTGCTGTGAAATGGGACCAGTAGAAATTTGGGTACCATCAATGACACGCACAGAAAAGGGTTTTGCTTTATGAATCAAAGGAATTTTTATTATTTTATTATTAACAAAACTTAAATCAACAAAGTTTCCACATGATCCGGAGTCAAAAACAGCCTCAGTGGTCAGATGATTTTGGTCCCACTGTAGAGAGATAGGAATAACACAATAAGAAGTAGTTTTTGTAGTGTAACAGTCAACAGTAAAGTTAGGCTTACCATTCTTTTGTTTTGCTAGGGTTGGACAGTCTCTAACTGTGTGATCTTTTGTGGCACAGTAAAGGCATAGGTTCAGAAGGCATCTACGGTTTTTCTCCTCGCTAGACAATGGTCCACGAATTATACCAATTTCCAAAGGCTGGTCTTGAAGTTTTGGAGGTGGTAATGAATAAGATGGTGAAGGTGCCGCTTTGAAAGGAGGAGTGCCAGCGTATTTTTCCTGTTTCCTCTCCCTGAAACGACGGTCAATAGTAGTGGAGAGCGTATATAAGCCTTCAAGAGTGCCTGGGAGGTCTGTTCTGGCTAACTCATCTTTTAGGGTTTCAGATAACCCAAGGTGAAACTTTGTACGCAGAGAAACTTTGTTCCATTGGGAATCCAGAATCCACCATTTGAAATTGGCGATAAAGTCCTCCACTGGATGCTTTCCCTGATTCAGGGATCTAAGGGCATTATCTGCGGTGGTCTGCCTATTTGGGTCTTCATATAGAGAGGACATAGCAGCAAAAAAGTTATCCAATGAATGTAGAAGTGGATCTTGAGATTCAAAGTAGGTGTTAGCCCATGCCCTAGGTTCACCTCTCAAGTATGAAATGACAGTTCGTTCAGTGGGGTAGGTTTTTGGGCGTAAGGCAAAAGGTAAATGGCAGGATTTCTGAAATACCTATATTGGGATTTATTGCCAGAAAATTTCTCAGGAGGAGATGCCTGTGGTTCTGGAATATTTACAACAGGGGTAGGTTTTAAGGATATGAAATCTGTTATATAAGTTTTGAGATTCTGATTCTCCAATTGCAGCTCTCTGACTGCTGCATTTAAAGTATCCACTCTCTGTGAAAGGGTGGCAACATGATTTCCAAGCTCAGCTGGATCCATTTTTGGGCTTGAGTATTATGTAATAACCTGTGGTTAAAGTATAAACAATTGACAGATTAGGCTTGTGTGGATCTCAATTTGCTGTAGCCTGACATATGCAAAAACATGTATTAAAAAGTATTGTGACTGTGATGAGAAAGATAAACAACTCCATGAATACTTTATCAATATCAAAGTATTAATATATCACTTATATAAGGTAGAAACCAACACTACAGGTTTTACATTTATATTTTGTGACTTAGTACATATATATGTGCAAAAATAAAAATAAAGAAATACCGGTATGCTGCTACAATAGCAGGATTTGAACAGGCAGTCCTGAGTGATTCAGATTTCACTAACACAGAGCTCCTTGCAAGTAAAATCTCCAGCAGCAGCTGAGAGAGAAAGGTGCTGTGAGGTAGAAGCCAAGTTCTGGTACAGGGAGAAATAATGCAGGTGCAATTAAGAGTTTGCAGCAGGTGTTGGATCCTTGCAACAGCTGTCTGGATAAGGATACAGCTTAGGTAAGTGGTTAGAGAGAAACAGTCAGCCAAAGTAAATGCAATACACAAACTGCAAGAGAGGTCCGCCAGTCCAGTGCTTGAAGCAGGGAGAGGATCAGGAAGCAAATGTTGTAGAAAAACAAATGAGATTATAAAAGAACAAAGTCTATAATCACAAAGGGCTTCTGTAAGAAAGCAAGAATCACTTGCTAGCAACAAAATACTCAAGCAATGAAGTAAAAGGAAGGAGGGTTTATATAGCCCAAGGCATTATGATAGTTTCCTACTTAAAGGAACAGTGTGTTATATGTTGAAATGTTACAGATGGTGCTCTGGAAAGATCAACTGTTTTCATTAAGGTCCAGTGAGCAATTGTAGCCCCCAATATATTGACGCTGTGGATACAATATAAGGCATATCACAATTAATTTACCCCTTGCTCTGGGAGGACTCCTTTCAAATATTGGATTACACCACAGACTAAGGGCCAGATTACCAGTGGAGTGGTATTTTGCGCTCACGTTTGCGCGTTAAAACTGATAGAAGTACGTTTTTTTCCCTCAGAGATTTGCGCCCATATTACGCGTTGAAAGTAAATATTTGTGCTCTCACATTTGCAAAGTCGCTGTTACAAAGAAATTTTGATAAGTCGCAAACACAGCATTGCATAGGCTTCAATAGAGCCAAAAAGTTGGAAAAAAAAACTAACACCCACAAGTCACGCAAACATGATCACGGTTATTTAAAAGTGCAACATAATAAGATAATATTGCATATTTCATAATCCAATGTTCTGCACATAGTAGAATGTGTTCTATTTATTCTTATTTAACCCCTTAATGACAACTGACGTACCAGGTACGTCATGCATTAACAACCAGTTAATGACAATAGACGTACCTGGTACGTCAGTTGTCTAAGAGAGTGCTGGAAGCGATCGCAATCGCTTCCAGCAGCTCTCAGGGTATTGCAGTGATGCCTCCATATGGAGGCATCCTGCAATACCTTTTCAGAAGACTCCGATGCAGAGAGAGCCACTCTGTGGCCCTCTCTGCACCGGTAGCGATGGTGCCAGTTCGTTTGTGGGTGGGAGCATATCAGGGAGGCGGGTGGGCGGCCCATCGCTACCCGGCATCCGGTTCCTGTAAGTGCTATGTGCACGCCGGGTGCCGGGAGCGTGCGGGCGCGTGTGCGCGCGATTAGCTGGCCACTGACACCAATGAGAAGGGAAGAGGGGGGAAAAAATATTAAAAATAAATAAATATATAAGGATCTGGGAGGGGGAGGGGGTTGGGGTATTGTGGGGGGCTGCTACACTACAGAAAACATTAAAAATTGCAAAAAATTGCAAAAAAAACACTTGTTTTTGGGGCAAATTGGGTACTGGCAGACAGCTGCCAGTACCCAAGATGGCGGCAATTAGGTAGGGGAGAGGGTTAGAGAGGTGGGGGGGGGGATCATGGAGGTTGGGGCTAAGGCAGGGGTCCATCACAGCTAAAACATTTTATTTTTTTTTATTAAAAAAAAGAAAAACTCCTTTTATTTAGTACTGGCAGACTTTCTGCCAGTACTTAAGATGGCGGGGACAATTGTGGGGTGGGGGAGGGAAGAGAACTGTTTGGGAGGGATCAGGGGGTGGGATGTGTCAGGTGGGAGGCTGATCTCTACCCTAAAGCTAAAATTAACCCTGCAAGCTCCCTACAACCTACCTAATTAACCCCTTCACTGCTGGGCATAATTTACGTGTGGTGCGCAGCAGCATTTAGTGGCCTTCTAATTACCAAAAAGCAATGCCAAAGCCATATAAGTCTGCTATTTCTGAACAAAGGGGATCCCAAAGAAGCATTTACAACCATTTGTGCCTTAATTGCAGAAGCTGTTTGTAAATAATTTCAGTGGGAAACCTAAAGTTTGTGACAAAATTTGTGAAAAGGTGAACTTTTTTTTTTATTTGATGACATTTGGCGGTGAAATGGTGGCATGAAATATACCAAAATGGGCCTAGATCAATACTTTGGGTTGTCTTCTAAAAAAAAATATATACATGTCAAGGGATATTCAGGTATTCCTGACAGATATCAGGGTTCCAATGTAACTAGCGCTAATTTTGAAAAAAAGTTGTTTGGAAATAGCAAAGTGCTACTTGTATTTATGGCCCTATAACTTGCAAAAAAAGTAAAGAACATGTAAACATTGGGTATTTCTAAACTCAGGACAAAATTTAGAAACTATTTAGCATAGGTGTTTTTTGGTGATTGTAGATGTGTAACAGATTTTGGGGGTCAAAGTTAGAAAAAGTGTGTTTTTTTCAATTTTTTCCTCATATTTTATATTTTTTTTATAGGAAATTATAAGATATGATGAAAATAATGGTATCCTTAGAAAGTCCATTTAATGGCGAGAAAAACTGTATATAATATGTGTGGGTACAGTAAATGAGTAAGAGGGAAATTACAGCTAAACACAAACACCGCAGAAATGTAAAAATAGCCATTGTCATTAAGGGTAAGAAAATTGAAAAATGGTCCGGTCATTAAGGGGTTAAATATATATCTGATGGATTTTTGCACACATATATATATTTATACATATATATATATATATATATATATATATACATACATATATATATATATATATATATATATATATATATATATATATATATATATATACACACACATAATTATATTTATATATATATATATATATATAGGAATATCTATTTATAAATACATAGAACATATTCTGCTATGTGCAGAACATTGGAATGTAAAATATTTAAAGTAAATACAAAGTATAACACTTATTAAATATGAATATTGCATAAATATGATTTTACATGTCTATATATGTCTATATGTGTGTATTTATATATATATATATATATATATATATATATATATATATATATATATATATATATATATATATATATATATATATATTTATATTTATATATAGACATGTGTATGTTTGTATCTCAATGTTAAAAGTCCTTTGCATGCCTTTTTGTTTCTAACACCTCATATCTTTGAGCCCTTATAACTTTTTTGTTATAATATTTTTTTTGAATATTTTTTATTAGATAGTGTTATTATGACTCTAACTGTACTTTGTAATGCTTTTTTGATGTGTTTTGTGACACTTTTTTGTTTTGCAAAACAGTTAACCAGAGCTCTGAGGATGCGGTAATCATTCTAGCATAAAATCGATATTACGCTAAAGCTATCGCCTTTACTCTCAACTTGTAATACGAGAGGTAAATCCGACATGCGCAAAACAGTTAACCAGAGCTCTGAGGATGCGGTAATCATTCTAGCGTAAATCGTTATTACGCTAAAGCTATCGCCTTTACTCTCAACTTGTAATACGAGAGGTAAATCCATCATGCACAAACACCTGCAATAAACCCCTTTTCGCTTGTACGTAAGTGTTAGGGCTCCACTCGCAATTTTGCCCTATATGGGATAATTATCAAAAATAAACTATTAGTGACCACATATCTATCATTATATACAGTATCTCAACAGCTCTAGTTTCTGATAGGCTTCCCACACAACCAGTATTCACCTGACATAACTGGTATTTTTAAGGTTTCTGTCAAAGAACAAATAAAAAGGCCTTTTTTTTTCCAAGACCCTGCCAAACCATCCAGTTCGATTTTTTGCCTCCTGTCTTACAATATTATATAAATGTTGGTGTGTGTATAGTGGTTTTATATATATATATATATATATATATATATATATATATATATATATATATATATATATATATATATATATATATATATATATATATATATATATATATATATATACAATTATAAGAGACAGGGAGCCAGCACTTACTTTTGTAAGCAACTTCTGGGGTGCACCTCAAGAGTTAATACACAATATGGTTGCCCTTGGTGTCTGTCTAGAGATAACATTTTGATGCTGTATCCTGTTCAGAATCCAGTATCCACAATGATAGGCCCACTCCTTTCTGTGACTTTCTTGTTGACTAGTCCATCATGTCCTACTGCTGCTCTTGTGCTCTTGATGCTCATCTGTTTAATAATGCTGCTATACAGCTGCTGATGTGTACTGTCTGAATACATTAAAAAATTCCATAAGGAATAATAGGGAATACATTTTTTTAACTGAATTATTTTACCAAATTTCAGCCACACCCAATAACCCAGAGAACAAATTTTGGATGAAATGAAAACCAAAGGCAAGATAACATACGTGGCATAAGTTTCAGTGCAACTGTTGAAACCCACGCCGCCCATAAGTTCACCTTGCACATCAGGTGAATCACATAACCCACGCTGCCAGATGATATACTGCCATAAATCAGAAAAATTGGTGAGGTTCAGAAATGTGTGCAACCACACATTTTTAGCGTCGCCAGTAACTTACGCCAGTATATCATCCTGCAGTGTAACTAAAAATGAAAACGGAATATAAAAATTAAACTGACACGTCAAAACGCAATTCAAAAACCCTAATTCCCCAACCCCCACATTGCAATCACTAATACAATTTATTAACCTCTAAACTGCCATCCCTCCACAACGTAAGGTACCTAATAAAACTATTAACAGCTAAACTGCCAACCCCCCACAAGGCAAACACCTAATTAAACTATTAACCCCTAATCTGCCAATCCCCCAAAACGCAAAGTATTAAACTAATAACTAAGCCCCGTAACCTAACACCCCCTAACTTAACCCCAATTAAAATACACTTAAATAACATTAAAAATATACTAAAAAATTACAAACAAAAATAATTACTAAAAAAAACTAACATTACACAAAATAAAAAAACTAACATTACACAAAATAATAAAAAACTACCATTACACAAAATAACAAATGAAATTATCCAAAATAAAAAAAGTTATTTCTATTTTAATACCCCCATTTAAAACAAAAACACATCCCATTTTTTATTTAATTAAAAGTGCCTTTTTTAGAGCATTGCCCTAAAATTAACAACTCTTTTGCAAAGAAAATAAACAAAGTACCACCTAACATTACAACCCCCCAAAATAAAAAAATAACTAAAATAAAAACCTGATCTACCCATAGCCCCAAAAAGGACCCACAATGGATGAAGATGAACTTCTTTTGCCGCTTGGATGAAGATGTTTCGTCAATGGTCAGTACCGATTTTTGGGTTAGTGTTAGGCTTTTTTTGTTTGTTTTTTGGGGTGTTTTTTTTTTTAGATTATGGCTTTTTTTATGGTCTGAAGAAGAGCTGAATGCCCTTTTAAGGGCAATGCCCATACAAATGCCCTTTTCGAGGCAATAGGTAGATTAGGTATTTTAACAGCAGTATTAGAATAGGAATAACTTTTTTTATTTTGGATTATTTCATTTGTTATTTTGTGTAATGTTAGGTTTTTAAATTTTTTGTAATTTTAGGTTTTTTATTTTTTGTAATGTTAGTTTTTTTTTAGTAAATTAGTTATTTTACTTTCAGTAATGGTAGTTTTTTTCATGTAATTTTTTAAATGTAATGTTAGGGGTTTATGTAAATTAGTTTTTTATGTTTTGTAACTTTTTTGGTTCAAAGAAAGCTTTATTGAATTTATCAAAGTTACAATCAGAGTAATGCAAAAGTCATAAATTATACTTATAGGTATATGTGCATTAGTCCAAGGCTTAGATAATTAAATTCAAATATATCTAGGTTACAATAAGAGTAATGCAAAGGTCATACATTATGCTTGTAGGTATATGTTCATTAGTCCAGGGCTTAACTAATTAAATTCAAAAACATATTACATTTTTGTATGAACAAACAAAAACAGAAACAACAAAATCAAGAAGATGGATTTTAGAGAAGGAAGAAAGAAGGCTGTGGGGAGGGGGAGAGGGTCACTCAGTCACCAGTCTGTGGAGTGAGGTATTTTAGTACAAGCTCTTAACGAAGCTATGCCCGTGATTCCCAGTGAAATATTATATTGTGATAAGTGTCCAAGTCCCCCCTCTGGAAGTAGCCATATTCCTTTAGTTTTAGTGTGTGATCCATAAGTTTTTCCCAAGAGGAAAAGGTGGGAGTGATTAGGGATTTACATAGGGAGGGGAAGAGAACTCTCGCCGAATTCAGTGCTATCTGAATTAAGTGTAAACAAAGTTTACATTGGGACCTTGGGAGTAAGTTTAACAGCGCAGCAGTTGGCTGAAGATGGTATGTGGTGTCTTGGACAAGAATGGAATTAATGTATTTTTCTATGGAGGCCCAGAAGGGCCCACCAAATATGTATCATTGTCCCTCTCTTCCCACAACCCCTCCAGCCAGTGGAGGCTCCTCAAATTGTGCACAGCCGCACGTGAACCCCCAGTGAACCCCCAAAAGAAAGAAAGAAATAAGAAATAAAAAATATTTTTGGCTTAATTAAAAGATTTATTTATTTAATTATTAATAATACTAATAATAATTCATACAGGCTCCACACCTCCACTGCAGTTTTGTCTTAAAACTTTTTTTTTCCATTTTAACTGCTATCTATTGCACCGCACCGTATGTGCGATAGATAGAAGTATAGGGAAAAGCACTTTCACCTTTCGTCTGCAGTGCCTGCAGCGCCGCCCACAACCAAGTCCATAGCCTTGCTAATAGATGTGCGAGTGAGAGCCAGCTGTCACGTGACACTCACACACTGGGAGCTGTGTGTGTGGGACTGGGAGGCACACATTGGGAACTGTACGGTGCTCTGTAGGGTGTACTACACACCTGGTGTAGTCTTTGTTTCTGAGGGATGGAATTGGAGCAGGACAGGAAAAAGCTGGTTGGTGACAGGGGGACAGGAAAAAGCCGGGCGGTGACAGTCTCCTTGCATGGTTAGACAGCATTGAGAAGGTAAATCACACCATCCATGATTGATCACAGCAAGCAATAAAAAGTTAAATTGGCAGCAACGGGACTCCTCTTTCTGCAGCCAGCTTCATATATTATCACCACATGAATAAATTGACTTACATAGGGAAAATGCTAAACTGAATATTAACCATTAGATGCCTCAACCTTTCTGACAGGCAAGGGCATGAGTAATTTTTTTTTTTTTTTTAAATTCACCTTATATCACAGTAACTTTCATTGCATTGGTATATGGGACTGGTCAGTGCAATGTGACTTTAAAGTTAATGTAATGTTTTACTGGTAAATACTGTGCTTCATTTGTGATCGCTGACTGTTTATATGTGATGATTTGCAGTCTGATTTTAATTCTTTTTTTGATTAAAGGGGTTCTTATCTACTGTCTGTCTTTCTATGCTTAAAATATTTTTTCTTATTGCACAACTAGATAACATTATAATGCTCAGTGACAACGATGAGAGTATATCAGAGAAGGTGTAGATATTATATTCAGTGTATAAGCACAAAGGTACAGTGATTATAGGAGGAGCACAGTATAGATGATATACTGATTACATGACAGTGATAGGAATGGTAACTTAAGTACATAATATACTGTGTATAAGCAGAAGGTACAGTGTATAGGAGCACAGTATAAAGGATATACTAATTACATGACACTGCATCTCTTTGAGCAGACACTACTAATAACCAGGGAAATTAGAAGAATATAAATAAATTGTTACTAGATCTCTGGTACACATTAACTATATATATATATATACATTTTTATTTTTTAAACACATATATATATATATATATATATATATATATATATATATATATATATATATATATATATATATATATAAACTATTTTACATAACTGGTCTGTGAACCCCCATTTGAATAACCCATGAGCCGCCACTTCCTCCAGCAGGAATTGGAGGCATTTGGGTATATGTGTTTAAGTCTAACTGGAGTGAGATACCATCTTGTTAGAACTTTATAGTTGGTTTTAAGGGATTTTGCGGAGTGGGAAGACTTCCTTGTGCTTTTCATTATGAGTGTCCATTCGTTGTCTTTAAGTTTGCTGCCTAAGTCAATGAGCCAGTGATAAACGTAATTTGGATAGTGGGGATTTGCAGTGTTGGTTAAAACCCCGCTTGGCCCAAGCTAAGGCATGGCGTAAGGAAGTGTCCAGTAGACACAATTGCTCAAAGTAAGCTGTTTGTCTAGTGAGTAAGTTCCTATCTGGGGAAGTAGACAGAAAGTGTTGCAGTTGAAAATGTTCAAGCCATTTCATGAAGGCCCCCCAATCTTTCTTCCAATTCACTTCTATCTCTAAGTTTGCCATCGGTTAGTAATTTAGTTATTGGAACTGTGTAACCCATTTCTATCCAACAAAGCACCCCTGGGGAAGGGTCTTTTGAAATAGGAGGTACCCAAGCCTTCATAGTCATATTGTGGTGCCAATTAAGTATTCTTTGTAAGCATACTGCCTTGTATTATGTGCCAACTCTTGGAAGTCCCATTCCCCCATGTTGTAAAGAGCAGAACATTGTTTCTTTAGCCACCCTGGGCTTAATCCTCCCCCGTATGAATAAATTTAGGAGCTTCTGCAGCGAATTACGAAAGGAGATCGGAAGTGATACTGGGACTGCCTGAAAGATATATAAAATTATTGGTAAGACATTCCTCTTTACAGATTGAATCCGCCCCCACCAAGAAATATTGCGGTCACTCCAGGCTCAGAAGTCTTTCTGTAAATCTGTAAGTAATCTACCGAAATTCATTTCAAACAGCATTTTAGGTTTGGGTGAGATGTATACTCCTAAGTATTCAAGGGCTTTCTTTTGGGGGATAAAGAGCAGGTTTCTAATAGGGTTTGTAATGTTTAGAATCTCTGATTTTTGGTAATTTACCAGAAAATTTGAATACAAGTCAAATTCCCAAAACTATTTAAGTACTTCTGGTATAGCTGTGACAGGCTTGGAGAAGGTGAGAATGACATCATCAGCGTAAAGGGATAATTTATAATCTAGGGAGCCCACTTTAATACCCGAAATTGAAGTATTTTGCCTAATTCTTTGCGCCGGAATCTCCATAATGATTACAAATAGTAATTTGGGAAAGCAAGCATCCCTGTTGGGTTCTGTTATGCATGGTAAAAGAGTCTGAAAGGATGTTGTTAGTTTTAACTTTGGCCATGGGATGTTGATATAGGCTATTAATGCGTTTGACTATAATGCTACCAAAGCCAATTTTCCGGAGCGTGGCTTGCAAAAATTGCCAATTCAGGCAGTCAAATGCTTTTTCTGAGTTTGCGGAGACAACAACCATCCCTGTTTTGTGTAATTTGGTATGATCAATCAGCTGTATAGTTCTGATGGTTCCTCATACAGCCTTTAATTCTCCATGGTCGGTCCACAGGAGCTGTCTGGATAGCAGTTCGCCAGTCTTTGTTACTCTTGCCTCACCTTTTGCTGCTGCTTCCAACCTGTAACTGCTCCCTTCGTCAACCATGGGCTGTAGCTGATGACGTCATCCACAGAATTCCTCTCTGTCTCTCTTGCTCTGGACGCTCCGTATGCCTTGCACTGTTAGCATCTGTGAAGATTACCAGTTCCGGGTTCCGGGAACCGGTAATCTTCACAGATGCTAACAGTGCAAGGCATACGGAGCATCCAGAGCAAGAGAGACAGAGAGGAATTCTGTGGATTACGTCATCAGCTACAGCCCATGGTTGACGAAGGGAGCAGTTACAGGTTGGAAGCAGCAGCAAAAGGTGAGGCAAGAGTAACAAAGACTGGCAAACTGCTATCCAGACAGCTCCTGTGGACCGACCATGGAGAATTAAAGGCTGTATGAGGAACTGTGACACGAAGCACTGCCCATCTCTCCATTCCACCTGCAGTTCCAGTTGAAGGGAAGGACTGCCATTGGGTATTATTCAGAAGCCCTGCAGGCAGAAAAACTCTAACACTGCACACATCCGGTGGGGATCCTCCACACAGCCAGCTGGTTTGCTGTAGAATACCAGCCTGCTTCTGTTGGCACAATAGAGTGCCGCCAATTTTGTGAGTACCCTTAATCTGCTGCTATTAGGATTTATTTATCTTTTTTGACCTACACATGTGGTGCCTCTGTTTTTGTTTTTGTCTTTACATCATAGAAGTACATCATCCCCTTGGGTGACGACAGAGAGCGGCCTATCAAGTTTTGGGACATCTGAGGATACTTGTTGGACTTAACATATCTGGCTTGTCTAAACTATCTATTCATTCTTTTTATTGTGTATTATTTCATTGTGTATTATTTTTATTTGCACATACAGGGGTTTTTTATATATCATATTGTGTTTATGTTTTTATATTTTTAGCGCCTCTTATAGAAGCCCAGTGATTTACATCACGGTTGCTTCTTCATTTTTTTATAGTTCTGATGGTGTTGTCTCTCTCTTCTCCGCCGGGTATAAAGCCTGCCTGATCAATATAAATTTGTGGCAACAGTTTACTTATACGGTCCACTAGAATTTTTGCATATAATTTTCGATCGGTATTCAATAGAGATATTGGCCTATAATTGCCTAATACGTTGGGGGACTTGCCTAATTTAATGTTTATAGATATGTGTGATTCTAAGCTTTCAGGTGGAAATTTACATGTGATGTCAATTTGATGGAAGGCAGCCAAAATATGTGGGGCCAGGGTTTGTTTATATAATTTGTAGTATTTATTGGAGAACCCGTCCGGTCCAGGGCTTTTGTTATTTGGAAGGGCATCTATGGCATCTAAAACTTATTTTAATGTGATTGGGGATTCTAACAGCTCAGATTCTTGTGCTGAAATTGCGGGTATATCAACTGTTTGTAAATAATGGTTAAGAATGGTTAGTTGCGACAATCCTGATGGGGCTAGGAGATTAAATAATTGTGAGTAGTATTCTCTAAATGAGTTAGCAATTTCTTTAGGGTCTGTTACAGGAGCCCCTGACAAGTTGTCGATTGAGAAGATGTGGTTCGCATTGCTCCGGCTTTATTACTGTTGTAAAAGAAAATCTTTTTTAAACATAGTGCCTTTGTAATATTTATTTTCTAAGATGGTTATTTAATGTTTCTCTAGATTTAGATTTGTTGAAATAGATCATTTCTTAATGGGTTCAATTTATGATTTATTTCAGCTTTCTTAAGATCTAACAAAAGTTTTGTGGGTTCCATGTTGATTTTTTTCTGGAGAATTGCCCGCTGTTTGTTTAACTCGCCCCAAATAGTTGGTTCATGAGCAAGCCAGTTAGTTAAATCAGAAGTGTATGCAGAATTATTCAGCTTGAAAAATTATTTAATGGAGTCCTATATGTGGGGTTTGATAATGGGGTCATGTAGTATTGTTGCATCTAAACGCCACGTAAATGGGTTGTGGTGTCGAAGGCCAAGTGAGTTCCAATGTTATAAAAGAGTGATCCGACCACGATATTATGAATCTACCTTCCCTGTCTAGGAGTTGTTCTATAAGCTGAAAAGGCGTGTTTCTGTTAATTAATATTCCCACTCTGTTCTTTTTTTTGTGTTAGAATTAAAAAATTGATGCGTAAAATCCTGGGACTAAAGTTTTGGCTCTTTGTCTTTTAAAAAATGTGTCTCTTGCAAAAATATTACATTTCCATGTGTCTTTTTAAACCAGTTTAACACAATTGAACGCTTGGTTGGAGAGTTTAGTCCCTTACAATTTTGTGACACTAATGTTAGTTTTGGTGTGTTCAACATAATGGTACTCTATGTGTATTGAGAGTCTTACCTCGTCCAGTTGTGAGAGTGTCTCTCTTACCCTCTCCCCTCCAAATGTATTAGAAATGAGTGAGGGAAGGTGAAAGTAGAAAAAAGGGAAGAAGATGAGGACCACATTGCGCATCCCCGAGGGAGGACAAATACTATGTTGATGAGCCAACCTCTCTGTAAATACTTGTGCAAAATAGTATCCTGTAAGAAGTAATATAGACCAGGAATACAATAATAACAACATTAACAACTTAAACATTTGAAATAAACATAGTAACATTAACAAAACTAGGGTGGTATTCCCAATTTTTACGCCTATAGTGTGGCTGGGAATTTTGGGGGTAAAAGGAGACCCAAATAGGTCTAGGCACAGTTAGGGTTAGATAATTAAAGTTAATCAGCAAATAAGGGGCACATATTTTTTTTTTTTAAATATAGGCTTTATATATAGCGACAGGGATTGCCTATTTTAGGGAGTACATGGAGATTTACTCCAGCACAACTAATGGAATGGGTGGACCCATACTGCAGTCAGAAAATTGTGTCACTCTCAGTGGAAAGCCCTCTACATGTAAGTATTTTGCCTGAGTGAGCTTACTAGTTACCAACAAACATAAAGATCGTCCCAGATTAGGTAGGGATAGATGTCACAGTCTTACAGATTTGAAGAGGAAGATGAATCACAACAGGTCTTAATATTTTCATCCATTATCATTCTCTTGAATGTTCCTGGATTCATGTGGGGTGGAAGCTCTTGATCTATTTCTTTGCACTATGTTCCAATGCGATCTCTGCTGCTTGGGTTGTGAATTCTCCATCGTATGTGACTGTGTTCCATGTATCAATGGTAAAGACGGTTGAGGTATTTCAAGTTGTGTGCAAAAGTCTTCCAAATCCTCAGAGTTGTGATATACATGTAACTTGTTGCTTTTCATTACCTGTATACTAAAAGGAAATCCCCACCTATAGGGTATTTTCTGTTCTTGCAGATACTGGGTGAGAAATCTTGCTTCTTTTCTGTTATGCAATGTGATGGGACTGAGATCCGCATAAAGTTGGATTTGTATTCCGTTGAACATGACTGGTTGTCTTTCTCTAGCAGATTTAGTGATCCTTTCTTTATCTAAAAATGTATGGAATTTAAGGATTGCATCCTGTAGTGGTTCTGTGTCTTTAGGTTGTGGTCGTAGAGCACTGTGAGCCCTGTCAAGTGGCAGATCTGGTTGCTGTGGGTCACTCAGTAGGGACTTAAACAAGTCTTGGAGGAAGGAGTAAAGAGATTCTTGCGCAATCCTTTCTGGGATGCCTCTTATACGGAGGTTCTGCCTCCTTCCTCTATTGTCCAAGTATTCTATTTTTTCTTGAAGGAAAGTAATTTGGGATTCTTGAGCATGTACTTTCTTAGACAAGGCGATCCACATCAGAATTGTGTTGGTCAGTTTGTTCCTCCAGGAACTCAATTCTATTTCCCAACTCCGCCACTTCCTTCTTTACTTCTGCTAGCCCATCTTTGATTAGGCAGCCAACCTGTTGAATAAATGAGGCAAAGTTCCCTTTCGTGGGTAAATCTTTTAGATCTGCACGTGTGATTGGGATATCTTGATCCAAATCTTGTAAATTGGAGTCTTCCTTGTGTGCTTGTGATGATGTTTCATCGTCTTTAATGTTGGCGCCCAGTGCTTTAAAGTACATATTCATTTTAGTACCTGTATTGGGAGTGTTTTTGGTATTTTTATCACCTTTTTGTGTCCTTGATGCCATGGTTAAAGCAGTAAAAGGGACGACACAGGTCTACGTCCCCACAGCCTGCACAGCGTATCCGCACCTGAAGTAAGATTAATGAGGCCTAGTTTACTGGTTGTATTGAATATATTTACCAAATGAAGTCACTAAATTAAGCTTCCTCTAGTAGTGAGCAAGTTGCGTGTCCCAAAGTATGAATCTGTGTATATAATGTCACCAAGACCGTTAGCTCTGAATATTGATTCAGTTAAGAGCGCTCTCCTTTGTGACAGTGGGTTCTTCTCTCCCCTTATAGAAGATAAATGATGGCCAGTGCTCTTGCCACGTGGCATTCTACAACCAGCATTGTTATTGTTTTATTATCATTATTTGTTTTTTTTGTTTTTTTTATCTTTTTGTTTTTTTAATTTAACTTTGTTTTATTTTTAATTTATTTATAAATTTTTGCCCTCCAGAAGTCTTTGGAGTTTAAGCTTAATGCTGTATGCTTGTAAGCTTGTTTATCTGATTTTTGATTATTTGAAAGAAGTGAGGCCCACTTAGAATGTGCAGCTAAGTTGCCTTGCAGTTGCCTTATATCTAGCTCCCTACCATTAAATGTAATGGTTTGAATTAACCTGTATCTGCTTATTATTGTACTAGAGGGTCTTTGGTGGTTCACGCAGATCTCTCTCACCTATTATAATTCTACCTGTGTTTCGTAATTGTCAGGCCTTCCACTACAGAAGTGTGTCTGGGCCACTCCCCACCCTGAGATGTCTGTTGGTGAGATGCCCTATCCCTATGATAAGGGTAGCGTTATGACTCCTGGGGTCCGCAGTGTAAACTGGGGGCAGCTTAAAAGATCCAGTTGAGTTCCGTGCACCGTGAGTCGCTATTTCTCACCTTAGCTGGGTACACTGTAATTGTGATGTATGCTTGGGAGCGTAGCATGCTGTTTCTTTTGCACCCTGCCTGCTTGGTTGTTTCCTCCGTATCTTCTTGTTAGTGGTTGCTAGTCATGCTTCTATTTGTAGTTTTGTCCCATAACTGTAGATCAAATGTGTTATGTTACATTATTATACCCCATATGTGCCTTTTACTTTGCAGAGCTACAGAACATTGCGGCCATCTCCGCCCCCTCCAACTTTTTTATTTTTAATGTAGTTAGTATCTTTTTAATTTTATTTCAGTGTATTTTAATTGGTGTTAAGTTAGGGGGTGTTAGGTTAGGGGGGCTTAGTTTTTAGTTTAATACTTTGCGTTGTGGGGGGTGGTGGTTTAGGGGTTTATAGGTTAATTAGATACTTTGCATTGTGGGGGGTTGGTGGTTTAGGTGTTGATAGTTTAATTAGGTGTTTCCGTTGTGGGGGGTTGGCGTTTTAGGTGATAATAGTTTAATTTGGTGTTTGTGATGTGGGGGTTGGTGGATTAGGGGGTTAATATTTTAATTAAGTGTTTGGGATGTAAGGGGTGGCAGTTTAGGGGTTAATAACTTTTATTAGTGATTGCGATGTGGGGGGATGGAGGTTTAGGGGTTGATATTGGGCATGCGTTAGGTGTTTGTAAAGGCTTCCAGAGAGTTACGGTGCTTTTTTACTATGTGCAAGGGTTGCTGCGCCTGCTTATGTGTGGCAAGGTGAAAATGGAGTAAAATATCTCTCTTCTGTGCACGTAAGTCCTTGCACTGCATATGTGATACCGACTGGTGACGCCAGTTCTATGTTAGTTTATGGGAGTAAAAACTGCAGCTGATGTGTAAAATATACACACGTAACTTGTCTGCATATGTGATTAGTCTAAAAATTGGCGACGCTGGGTTTTGTACCTGTTGCCAAATATGTGATTGTGCCCCAAGTTCTTAACAAGCGATTCATCAGAATCATTAAAGGGACAGTATACACTCATTGTCATATAACTGCATGTAATATACACTACTATAAAGAATAAGATGCACAGATACTGATATAAAAATCCAGTATAAAACTGTTTAAAAACGTACTTAGAAGCTCTCAGTTTAGCTCTGTTGAAAAGATAGCTGTAAAGTCCACTGCAAGTGGGAAATAAGACACTCCCCCCCTCCCCTCCCCCTTCTTTTGCATATGAAAAAACCCTTTACACAAACAGGAGCAAGCTGGAGTAGGTAGCTGACAGTATTCTCATAAAACTTTGGGGCTTGGTTAGGAGTCTGAAAATCAGAACAATGTTTTTTAAAAATAAGCAAAACTATACATTAAAAAAACAAAACTTTATGGGCTAGATAAATAGATCATATACAAAACATTTATGCAAAGAAAAAATTAGTGTATAATGTCCCTTTAAGCTTTCATGATTTAGACAGAACACTAGAAGACAGCAGTGTTTGCAACAAAGAAGTTCTTAGTTAATGTCATTAAACAAATCAATTTTGATAATTAGCACATTTTGCTAATTTGTGCATTTAGCACATCTGTAAAGAGACATGCACTGTTCAAAGATTGGAAACATTACAAGTAGCAAACATGACACCCTCAGATGAACCAGAAATGTATGATAGCATAAAAAACCTCCTTCTTTAAAATATGATCCCCATTCAAAAACAAAGGGGGCCAGAATTTTTGACATAGGAATCAAAATGAAATCAATGGATGCTGCTATAGTCTATTATATTATAATGCAGTGATGGACAATTTCCTACGACATGAGGAGTGCAGATCAATATTTTTTAATCCTTAAGGGCCAGAGATAAATGTATTAAACACACAGTTATATATTTCCTAAAAATGTCCAGTGGCCCAGGCCGTTATTTAGGTAAGGTTGCAGAGCACCCTTTATATACTGCTCTCCCCTCCAGGGGGCTCTTTTGCATTGTGCCCAATGCTACTAAAGCACACATTTTTACTTACTTTATTTATGGGGCCACACAAACTAAGGGACATATACAGCACATACTGTGTTGTGTACGTCTGCCTTATAACAGGATGTGTATATCAAAACCACCAACACCCACTGGCCTGATTTGTAAATAAAGCCCATAACGCCAGAATATGATTTTAATTTAACAAAAATAAAAAAAATATCAGTAAATCCAATTCAAGAATGAAGTGTTGTTCACTAGGCCGGAAAGAGATTCCTTTACTAAGAAACAAAAGTCCATCATTAGACAATAACATTTTAGATATAATTATATTGTCACAGATTCTCTCCTAAAAACTACAAACTTAGATCATGTGTAATGTAAGTATTACTGTGTCATCCAATGCAAATATCCACACATTTGCACCCCCCCCCCAAAAAAAAGCAATATATATATATATATATATATATATATATATATATATATGATGCCAAAATAGTCTTGTCAATTCACCTTTTTTGCAACAGCCTAATTAGTGCTAGATTACTAGTGGAACACTTTTTAGCGCTTTTGTTAAACTTCACTAGAAGCTTTTTGTGCGTGCTGGGTAGCACTTGTTTTACAAGTTAGAAGTAAAAAAGTTTTGGTGTAAGTAAAACTGACGCACACTGACCAAATATCGTGACCACGTTAACTTCTCCATATAGAAGTCAGTGGAGGGAGCAGAATAAAAAAACCTTGTACGCTAGCTCGACAGGAGTTATGAATAGCTCACATTTCAATGTTCTACACATACAGGATAATGGAATATGTATTGTAAATATATATTTCTATATGAAAACAAAAAGCATGCGGTAAGTCAGCTCAACCCAATTTAGTAGAATATAGATAAACCCCTGATATTTAAATAGGTATATCTGGGGGGGCACGGGAGCATTGGAAGATAATATGAACAATAATAGAGGGGAATAGGAAAGGAAGAGGGGATAGGGGGAAAAGGAAGGTAATTAGGATATTATTGTTCATATATTCCTATACCTTTACTTGTATTTCTATTTATAGATAGATAGATAGATAGATAGATAGATAGAAATATATTTTACATTAAAATCATCACATATATTGTTACTGCCAGTATTCAATTTCTTAAAGGGGCGCTTTGTGCGTCCTATGTACTGTAGTCCACATGAACATTCAATAAGGTAGACCACATAGTCTGTTTTGCAGTTGCAAGCAGCATTTAATTTGCATAATTTTCCATTACTGTTTGATCTATTGGCTAGGTAAACTATCCATTACTGTTTGATCTATTGGCTAGGTAAACTATCTATAGGCTTTTTTAAGTGCAATCGCCTAAACTGTGTTGCATGTGAACATCATTATAGTGGACAGTAATGGAAAATTATGCAAATTGAATGCTGCTTGCAACTGCAAAACAGACTATGTGGTCTACCTTATTGAATGTTCATGTGGACTACAGTACATAGGACGCACAACGCGCCCCTTTAAGAAAAGGGTAGTGGAACATCTCACAAATATAAAAGCAGGAGAGAAGTCCCATAGCCTCTCACTTCACTATAGGAATTACCATGATAAAGATCCAGAAGGCCTAAAAGCTACAATCTTAGAATGTATTCCAGTTAATGGGAGACATGGGGACCGAGAGCTATATCTTAGAAGAAGGGAAACCTTCTGGATTCATACCCTACACTCCCAGACACCATTTGGCCTTAATAAGGACATAGATCTGGCAGCTTTCTTAGTGGATAGCTAGTACATCTCTGAATGTTATGGAGAACGAGAAAGAGAGGTAGCCCTAGGAGCTTTTATATATAACCCTCTTCTTCATGGAGGGATGTTTATCTAGATACATATAGGTCTGTTTATTACTTTCCCCACAAGATCCTGATATGATTTGAAATTTGATGTGACATGCACTGTTGAATTGCACGGGTATCATAATTGGAGATTTAAATACTTTCTATAAGTGACAAATGGCGTTTCAACCTATATGTTAATCACACTAGACATATGTCAGCTAGGATGGAGATTTATGGATATATATACTGATATATTCAATATATTTTAGGATATTTCGTGCTTTCAATTTTTAACAAAATATATGTTTTTTAGGAGGAATTTTACATTTATTTATATAGATCAATTTATTTATGAATCAATATTTTTACTAAGACTTTTGCAAATGAATTTCATTTTTAAGAAAATGTGTATTCTTTTTATATTTATGTTACTTTAGAGTTATCTTTTGATCATGGATTAGTAGATTTCTTGTAATGATATATATTTTTTAACCTAATTTTTTATTGCTGCATATATTATGTTTTATTATGTTTAGAAATTGTGATGAAATATATTTCTGAAATTGCATATATTTATTCGCAATCAATACACAGTCTATAATAAGAAGTAGATATTGGAAGTCCACAGTCCGATATATTGTATCTATAGTGCATTGATTACGATATATTACATGGGAGATCGCTATAGCTTAAAAACGTCTAATACGCTAGTGCAAAAACCGATCACATTTAGCTATATTATGAAAAAAACAAGCTTCCACCTAATTGGTGGGACAGCTCACACCCCTGTTATCACGTAGAGAGCCGAAAAAACGCTTAAATGCATGCGCTAAAACTCCCAATCATTGAAGCACGTAAAGAGCTTATACATGGGAGGAGACTGTTTTCATTATTGAGCAGACTAATGACAGCCGCATAGAGGTGGCACTTTCTGTATCCTCTAGCCCTTCGGGGTTGTCACGTACTGACACACTATACCCTTAATTGGTGGAGTATTTCACACACCCTTAATCACATGGGGTCAAACGGGCCAATCCTAGACGTTCATAGTTGATGCTAACTGTACCCATATTATTCTTAAGTCCCACGTTTGTTTAGCAATCTTATATGACACAAACCTCTGATGAAGAAGATAACCTATTCCTTAAAAACCTTTGAAACGCGTAAGGAGATCAACTGAAGAGACTTTATTTAATTATACATTTCAAAACCGCTTTTATTTTGTTTCCTGCATGCATGGTTAATGTGTTTTGGCATATATGTTTTTGGAAATCGCATCTATTTTTACCAACAAATACTACATGTCTAACTGATACCTCATATTGGATTGAGGTTTGCTAATGTGAGCATTTTATACATAGTAAATAAAAAAACGCTTTTAAATTTATATACAGTGTTGCACTATTGGTTTGCATTTGTGTTCCCTTTCTTTATGTCTATGACACATCGTGCTGCTGAGAGGAGAGCAAAAAACAGAGCTGTGAAGGAAGAAAATACCTCTACCATATTGAGGGGGCATAGAAGCCGTTTTCTGGATTGCTGTGGGACATTTTTCCTTAAAGGGACGCATTTACTTACCTCATAGGATTGAGGTTGTTTTTAGTAAGTAGGCACTCATCTCTAGTGTATGGATTTCAGAAGAATAAGACCTTACACCATGCAAAT
This sequence comes from Bombina bombina, assembly GCF_027579735.1. Lineage (NCBI taxonomy): Eukaryota > Metazoa > Chordata > Amphibia > Anura > Bombinatoridae > Bombina > Bombina bombina. The sequence goes on along the minus strand of NC_069504.1, from coordinate 608,357,983 downwards.
TGGGGACTAAACTATTTGTGTGTATTGCACTATTTGGACAAAGTATTTTAAGAACTGATTGATTCATCACAATTTTCTCATGTGGAGCTAAGGGGGGATAAATATTATTCCGGGACATTTTTTGACCTTTTGAAGAATCACTAAGTCTATATTTTTTACTATATTCTAATTAGTTAATATTTGGGTGTGTTTTACACAGTTTCATGTATTATGTTGGCCTAGTTTATCTGGATCTTATGTCAACTGATATCTAGGTTATTTACACATAATATAATTGTAATATTATGTGTTAGTGATTTATACTACACATCCTCTGTAAAATATATTGATACATATTTGTATACTTTTACATGTACAGTGAGCCTTGATACCAATCTTTTCAATCATTTTTTTTTTTCACTAATTGGAAATAGGACAGTGTTAGGTGGGGACCTATCATTTGTCCATATTTCAGGCATTAGGCAGCCGGTTCATATTCTAGTAGTTGGTCTGGGGGCGGGACACTTAGCGCTGATTTTTATAGTTCTCTTTTAAATAACTCTATATACATATAGATATATTTTAAATATATATTCCTAAATATATAAACATATTTATTTAAAGTTAACGGGTATATTTAAGAGAAAGGGTGGAGGATTCATGGAATAAATTTCAAATAATAATATAATTTTAAAAAAATGCCTTGGACATGCATAAGGCTATCCTAAGAAAACAGTAACATATAATATAGGTAGACTTTTGGTTCTTATCTATCATCAAATTCTACACTTCTATGTAAAATATAAAATGTTCTTCTTAGTGAAGAACAAAGATATTTCAATTATTCTTAAAGCACCTTCTGCTGTAGGGCCATTGGCCCTACAGCACCTTCGTGTTAGAGTGCGAGCGAAAGCCAGAAGAGGCTTTTGTATCATGCCCCATGGAAGTCTATGGGGAAAGGGAATTAGCGCAGCAGCAATATCTGACCTCCAGATGTTAGCATGCTTGAGTATTTCGCTTGCGCTAAAATTTTACTTTCAACGTGCAATGCCAGAGCAAGAATAGGAGAGCTAGAAATTTAACTTGAGCGAAGTTGAAACTCAACCACGCTAATATTTTTGTATTACCATTTATAATCTAGCCCATATTTCTAATACACCGAAATTGCTTTTGTGATCTAACGTGATACTAAGTAGGCAAAATAAATATAAGCCTTCTGGAAGCAACTATAATGTACAAGTATAAAAATCTTTTTGTCTGTGCTACAATGGTAAGTATCAAAATTAACCTTTAAAAGTTACACTTAAAACAACTTATATTAATGATACATTTTTATATCAGAAAGTATATACACCAAAAAAAACATACAAATGTATACTACCAGTGGTTACCAGGAAAATATAAAAATGTGAAATGTCTATGAATACTGAAAAAATGTAATGGATGAAAATCTTCAGTGAACAATAATGACTAAATTCATATAAAAAATGAAATTACAGCTGATAGCAATAATCTCACTGTTAAAGGAACAGTCTACAATATATTTTTTATTGTTTTAAAACAGTTAACAGTTATATTAATATATTTTATACTTTTGTGGTTACCTTGTATCTAAGCATCTTCTAACAGCCCCCTGATCACATGACTTCATTTATTATCTATTGACTTGCATTTAGTACTGTGTTGTGCTAAATCTTAAATAACTTGTGCATGAAGACAATGTTATCTATACTGTATAGCCCACATGAACTAGCAGTCTCCTGTTGTGAAAAGCAAATACAAAAGTATGTGATAAGAGGCTGTCTATAGGGGCTTAGAATCAGGCAGATATTTAGAGGTTTAAATGTTATAAAGTATATTAAAGTGAATGTTAATTTTACTATTGTCAGTAATAAATATTGATTAATCCTAACTGTAATAGCAAAACCGCTTTGTTGTTTTTTTTAATAATTTGAAAATCCAAGATTATAATCAAGATTTATACTTAGCTCCGTTTTTTCTTTTCGCTCCTCCCATCCATTACTTTGCTGTGTACTTCCTCATAACGTCTAGAGCGGTCCCACCCGCTCTATGACGTATCATCAATGCTCGTTCATCTTGTTTTGTTTTTGTGCGCATGCGTTTAAATTTGACTGACTGATTTGCGCATGCGATTGATTCAGTTGAAAAATGTTGTGGCTCCTGGGTTTTCTCAACGCATGCGAACAGCGTGAATGCGCAGCGCTTCCAAATCAAGGTGTTAGGTTTACGCATGCGCAAAGAAAATATGCATGCGCATAAAGAACTAATGACGTTTGGGTAAAGGGGCTGGACGCCACGGGGTAAGGAAAATCATTAGTCGGGTTAAGTGTCAATCACTATGCAAAAAGCGGAACAAAATGGCGGGCGGAGGGAGAGAGCGAGACAAAGATACCTAGATAAGTAAAATAATAGATCAAATATAATTTATTAAAAAAAATCATGACTTAACCTTATGCTATTTTTGCGTGCTAAAGATTTTCGCATTGTGTGCTATCTCTGAGTTTACATCCACTTTAATATGTCAATGTTGGTTGTGCAAAGCTGGGGAATGGGTAGAAAAAGGCATTATCTCTCTTTTTAAACAATAACAATTTTAGTGTAGACTGTCCTTTTAAGTAGCACTCATTATATAACTCACGGGTTCCACAATTTCACATGTCTCTCCCCACAAGGACTATAGAACTACTGTAGTTGATCACCTTGCAATCTAGCTGTTGAAGGTGGGTGTACCGCTTCAGCGTTTTTCTTAGGTGGGGTTGTCAATTTTTCTTCCGAGTATCACGGTCACATGTTTCTTATCCTCTAATGTTGGATCTCCGTTGAGTCACTCCTCATAGACTCTTAACTTAGCAAGTGAATTTAAAAGTGTCAGCAGCGTTTTATTCAGAGAGCTCTGTGTCAGTAGACTTTAGAATCCAAATCTTGCTATTATATCAACGCGTTTCAGCCGATTATGGCCTTTATCAAGATGATTCTTTTCATGCTCCTAGGATTATATAATAGACAGTTAATACACATACAGACAATTGTACACTAGATTAATATATATATAAATAAATAACAACATACATGTATATTAAAATTAAATAACCATACTGCTATATATATTCATCAATTTATCATTAAAAGACGTAAAAATTCATTTCAAATTCATGTCAAATACATTTTAAATTCTATTAATTTTACTTATAATTTCTTCCACTATTAACAAGGGTAAATTATTAGTGAAATCCTGGAACCCGTGAGTTATGTAATGAGTGCAAGATTATTGCTATCAGCAGTAGTTTCATTTGTCATATAGATTTACTCATTATTGTTAACTGATTTTCATCCATTTCATGGAACTTGTTTAGGTTTTCATAGACATTTCACATTTTTATATTTTTCTGGTAACCACCGTTTTTTTTTTTTTTTTTGTGTATATACTTTCTGATATTAAAATGTTTTATCATTAATATAAGTTGTTTTAAGTGTAACTTTTAAAGATTCATTTTGATACTTAGCTTTGTAGCGCAGACAAAAAGATTTTTATACATATATTTTATCTGATTACTACTGGGAAACAAAGTAAATACTGTGTTGTACCTTAAATTGCTGATAAAACTCATTTGAAAGTTATACATATAGGTGTGTACAGATATGAAAGCTAAATATAAAATATTCTTGCTTATTTTGTAGTTTCAGTTACTCTCTCTCCTGGTAGGTCGGACATAGTATTACTTTGTTCTTTAAATTTTGTCCTGTTAAAGGACCAGTAAATCCAGTAGATTTGCATAATCAGCAAATGCTTGATTAAAAGACAATGTACTAGCACTTAGTGGTCGATTAACAAACTGTCAATTAGCCCCAATGCAGCTGTTTCTGCGCGAGTCTAAAGACTGCTGCTCCTTAACTCGTTTGCTGCCTCTGAGGCTGCGGACATCAGTCCAGACACCCCCTGCTAGCAGTCGATTGGTCGTGAATCTGCAGGGGGCGGCATTCTGGTGAACTGCCTGTGCAATGTTAAATGCCGACAGCGTATGCTGTCCGCATTCAGCGATGTCTGTCGGATATGATCCGCTGAGTGGATCACGTTGGACAGACACTTGATAAATCGTCCACAAGGACTATAGAACCACTGTAGCTGATCGCCTTGCAATCTAGCTGTTGAAGGTGGGTGTACCGCTTTAGCATTTTTCTTAGGTGGGGTTGTCAATTATTCTTCCGCGTATCATGGTCACGTGTTTCTTATCCTCTAATGTCGGACCTCCGTTGAGTCACTCCTCATAGGCTCTTAACTTAGCGGGTGAATTTAAAAGTGTCAGCAGTATTTTTTCAGGGAGCTCTGTGTCAGTAGACGTTAGAATCCAAATCTTAGTATTACATCAACGCATTTCAGCCGATTAGGTCTTTATCAAGATGATTCTTTTCGTGCTCCTAAGACTACACTGTGTGCAGAATTATTAGGCAAATTAGTATTTTGACCACATCATCCTCTTTATGCATGTTGTCTTACTCCAAGCTGTATAGGCTCGAAAGCCTACTACCAATTAAGCATATTAGGTGATGTGCATCTCTGTAATGAGAAGGGGTGTGGTCTAATGACATCAACACCCTATATCAGGTGTGCATAATTATTAGGCAACTTCCTTTCCTTTGGCAAAATGGGTCAAAAGAAGGACTTGACAGGCTCAGAAAAGTAAAAAATAGTGAGATATCTTGCAGAGGGATGCAGCACTCTTAAAATTGCAAAGCTTCTGAAGCGTGATCATCGAACAATCAAGCGTTTCATTCAAAAAAGTCAACAGGGTCGCAAGAAGCGTGTGGAAAAACCAAGGCGCAAAATAACTGCAAATGAACTGAGAAAAGTCAAGCGTGCAGCTGCCAAGATGCCACTTGCCACCAGTTTGGCCATATTTCAGAGCTGCAACATCACTGGAGTGCCCAAAAGCACAAGGTGTGCAATACTCAGAGACATGGCCAAGGTAAGAAAGGCTGAAAGACGACCACCACTGAACAAGACACACAAGCTGAAACGTCAAGACTGGGCCAAGAAATATCTCAAGACTGATTTTTCTAAGGTTTTATGGACTGATGAAATGAGAGTGAGTCTTGATGGGCCAGATGGATGGGCCCGTGGCTGGATTGGTAAAGGGCAGAGAGCTCCAGTCCGACTCAGACGCCAGCAAGGTGGAGGTGGAGTACTGGTTTGGGCTGGTATCATCAAAGATGAGCTTGTGGGGCCTTTTCAGGTTGAGGATGGAGTCAAGCTCAACTCCCAGTCCTACTGCCAGTTTCTGGAAGACACCTTCTTCAAGCAGTGGTACAGGAAGAAGTCTGCATCCTTCAAGAAAAACATGATTTTCATGCAGGACAATGCTCCATCACACGCGTCCAAGTACTCCACAGCGTGGCTGGCAAGAAAAGGTATAAAAGAAGAAAATCTAATGACATGGCCTCCTTGTTCACCTGATCTGAACCCCATTGAGAACCTGTGGTCCATCATCAAATGTGAGATTTACAAGGAGGGAAAACAGTACACCTCTCTGAGCAGTGTCTGGGAGGCTGTGGTTGCTGCTGCACGCAATGTTGATGGTGAACAGATCAAAACACTGACAGAATCCATGGATGGCAGGCTTTTGAGTGTCCTTGCAAAGAAAGGTGGCTATATTGGTCACTGATTTGTTTTTGTTTTGTTTTTGAATGTCAGAAATGTATATTTGTGAATGTTGAGATGTTATATTGGTTTCACTGGTAAAAATAAATAATTGAAATGGGTATATATTTGTTTTTTGTTAAGTTGCCTAATAATTATGCACAGTAATAGTCACCTGCACACACAGATATCCCCCTAAAATAGCTATAACTAAAAACAAACTAAAAACTACTTCCAAAACTATTCAGCTTTGATATTAATGAGTTTTTTGGGTTCATTGAGAACATGGTTGTTGTTCAATAATAAAATTAATCCTCAAAAATACAACTTGCCTAATAATTCTGCACTCCCTGTATATAATAGACAGAACTCCTAAAAATCAGTTAATAAACATACAGACAATTGTACACTAGATTAATATATATATATATATATAAATAAATAACAACATATATTAACATTAAATAACCATACTGCTATATATATTGATCAATTTATCATTAAAATACGTAAACATTCATATAAAATTCATAGCAAATACATTTTAAATTATACAGGGAGTGCAGAATTATTAGGCAAGTTGTATTTTTGAGGATTAATTTTATTATTGAACAACAACCATGTTCTCAATGAACCCAAAAAACTCATTAATATCAAAGCTGAATAGTTTTGGAAGTAGTTTTTAGTTTGTTTTTAGTTATAGCTATTTTAGGGGGATATCTGTGTGTGCAGGTGACTATTACTGTGCATAATTATTAGGCAACTTAACAAAAAACAAATATATACCCATTTCAATTATTTATTTTTACCAGTGAAACCAATATAACATCTCAACATTCACAAATATACATTTCTGACATTCAAAAACAAAACAAAAAACAAATCAGTGACCAATATAGCCACCTTTCTTTGCAAGGACACTCAAAAGCCTGCCATCCATGGATTCTGTCAGTGTTTTGATCTGTTCACCATCAACATTGCGTGCAGCAGCAACCACAGCCTCCCAGACACTGTTCAGAGAGGTGTACTGTTTTCCCTCCTTGTAAATCTCACATTTGATGATGGACCACAGGTTCTCAATGGGGTTCAGATCAGGTGAACAAGGAGGCCATGTCATTAGCTTTTCTTCTTTTATACCTTTTCTTGCCAGCCACGCTGTGGAGTACTTGGACGCGTGTGATGGAGCATTGTCCTGCATGAAAATCATGTTTTTCTTGAAGGATGCAGACTTCTTCCTGTACCACTGCTTGAAGAAGGTGTCTTCCAGAAACTGGCAGTAGGACTGGGAGTTGAGCTTGACTCCATCAAGACTCACTCTCATTTCATCAGTCCATAAAACCTTAGAAAAATCAGTCTTGAGATATTTCTTGGCCCAGTCTTGACGTTTCAGCTTGTGTGTCTTGTTCAGTGGTGGTCGTCTTTCAGCCTTTCTTACCTTGGCCATGTCTCTGAGTATTGCACACCTTGTGCTTTTGGGCACTCCAGTGATGTTGCAGCTCTGAAATATGGCCAAACTGGTGGCAAGTGGCATCTTGGCAGCTGCACGCTTGACTTTTCTCAGTTCATGGGCAGTTATTTTGCGCCTTGGTTTTTCCACACGCTTCTTGCGACCCTGTTGACTATTTTGAATGAAACGCTTGATTGTTCGATGATCACGCTTCAGAAGCTTTGCAATTTTAAGAGTGCTGCATCCCTCTGCAAGATATCTCACTATTTTTGACTTTTCTGAGCCTGTCAAGTCCTTCTTTTGACCCATTTTGCCAAAGGAAAGGAAGTTGCCTAATAATTATGCACACCTGATATAGGGTGTTGATGTCATTAGACCACACCCCTTCTCATTACAGAGATGCACATCACCTAATATGCTTAATTGGTAGTAGGCTTTCGAGCCTATACAGCTTGGAGTAAGACAACATGCATAAAGAGGATAATGTGGTCAAAATACTAATTTGCCTAATAATTCTGCACACAGTGTATTAATTTTAATTATAATTTCATCCACTATTAAAAAGGGGGAATTATTAGTGAAATCCTGGAACCCATGCGTTATGTAATGAGTGCAAGCTTATTGCTATCAGCAGTAGTCAATCAATCCGATCATATTCGATCGGGTTGATTTCTGTCCGCGGCCTCAGAGCAGGCGGACATGTTATGGAGCAGCGGTCTTTAGACTGAAGTCTTGCCAGAAACAAGGGGCATCAAGCTCCGTATGGAGCATGATAGATCGGCCCCATTGTCACTTATTCTTCATTTAGAATTCATGATGCAGAATAGTAAAAAAAATAGTAAGTCCATAATTGCTCTGCTTCTTCATTAATCAATTTCCATATTGATAGTGTAGTGACATCTAGTGGGAATAAAATGTATTAAGGGCTGTAGCCTGGCAGGGATAGAAATGTGAAGGAAAGATGGAGATGCAACAATGTTGCAGTTTAAGGGGAGTAACTCACCTTGAGGTTTAAGAACATACGTTCTGGAGAGTTCTGCCTCTTTCTTCCAGTTTTCTTCAAGAAGTTGGAGTTGTTTGAGATTGCTGTTCGTCATGGATCATGCCAGGTGAGTGTCTGTTCCTCCTAAAAGGTTCAGGGATGGGTCCCTAGGTGGTAGCAGGGCTCCTGCAAAGGAGAAGAGAGTGGTTAGTGAGGAGAGGGCCCTTCCTATGCTGGGGGTCGATATCCCATGTGGTCAGGGCTCTAGGGCCCCCTCTCCTGTTCCCCCTCCCCCTCCCTGTATGAGGTAGTGGAGTCGAGCCTGGGGGATACTGAGGTAGGCAAGGTAATGGATGAGCAGGGTTGCCGGCGACTACTCCTCTCCTATGTCTCTGTCTGTTGGAGTACCTCAAGGATCTGTTCTGGGTCCTCTACTCTTCTCCATCTATACTTCTTTGCTGGGTAAACTTATCAACAGTTACGGCTTCAATTATCACCTCTATGCTGATGACACCCAGATCTACCTCTCCACCCCTGCTCTCTCTGCCTCTGTCCTTTCTCATGTCAGTGATTGCTTATCTGGTATTTCTTCCTGGATGACCTCTCATCACCTAAAGATTAACATGTCCAAGACTGAGCTCCTTCTTATCCCCCCCTCAAGCTCTACACTGACTTCTGACTTCTCTATCCCTGTTGACGGCATCACCATTTCCCCATAGCCCAAGTCCGCTGCCTCGGAATCACACTTGACTCAAATCTATCCTTCGTCTCCCATATCCAATCACTTTCTACATCCTGCTGCAACCATCTACACAATATTTCCAAAATTCGCCCTTTTCTGAGCGCTGACACCACAAAGCAAATAATCCACTCCCTTGTTATCTCCCGACTTGACTACTGCAATAACCTACTTACTGGCCTCCCTCTTTCCTGCCTCTCCCCCCTTCAATCCATCCTAAATGCCTCTGCCAGGCTGATCCACCTTTCCCGTCGATCTGTATCTGCTGCACCTCTCTACGAGTCCCTTCATGGGCTCCCCACTCACAGAATTAAATTCAAATTTCTCACCCTTACATACAAAGCTCTCACCAATGCTGCTCCCCTCTACCTATCCTCTCTAATACACAAGTATACTCCAGCCTGTCCACTAAGATCCAACAATGACCTGCTTCTTGCACCTGCAACTATCACCTACTCTCATGCTAGACTGCAGGACTTCTGTCATGCAGCACCTACCCTCTGGAACACTCTCCCTCATGCTGTCAGGCTTTGCCCTAATCTGTCTTCCTTAAATGTTCCCTGAAGACTTTTCTGTTCAGGGAAGCCTACCACCCAACTCAATAATAAATTAACTTCACTTACCTCACATATCCCTCATCTAACTCTGTATTAACATCTTTCAAAATCTTGCAGTCCTCACCTCCTGTTTCTCAACCTCCTACCTTTCTAGATTGTAAGTTCCCACGGGAATAGGGCCCTCAATCCCTCCTGTATGTTTTTGTAAATTTTGTCCTGTCTCTTACAAGTCTTGTATTGTTTTATTTAAATGAATTGTATCCATGGACAGTGCTGCGGAATATGTTGGCGCTTCATAAATAAAGTATAATAATAATAATACGGGCACAGTGTGCTCCTTTCATCACATCTGCAAGTTTTGCAGCGGGGGTCACCCGGGTTGTGAGTGCAAAAAGAAGGACCTTGGGGCTGACAGAGGTCTAAGTCTAAGGGAGGAGCTGGGGCTAAGGGCGCCCACCCCGCTGAGGGTGGATGTCCTTGAGCTTTGGCTACATTTGTACCCAGACCTTCAGGCAGTGGGCTTGCTGCTGGCGGGGTTGTGGGAGGGTTTCCAGATTCCTACCACGGGTTATGTGAGGGGGTTGGTGACCCACCGCAATTTGAAGTCAGTTAAGAATTACCCCAAAGTGGTGTGGGAGAAGCTGATGAAAGAGGTGCATCTAGAGAGAATGTTGGGCCCCTTTTCAGAGTTACCAATAGTAGATTTGGTTGTGTCCCCGCTGGGAGTAATACCCAAGAAAGAGCTAGGCAAGTTTCGGTTGATTCAGCACCTGTCCTATCCAGCAGGTGCGTTGGTCAATGATGCCATTGACCCGGAGTTGGCCTCTGTGCATTACCAGTCCTTTGACTAAGCACTGGAGGTGGTGCTGTAGGATGGGAGGGGTACTGAGTTGGGGAAGGTTGACATTGAGTCGACATTTCGGTTGCTGCCATTGCACCTGGCTTCCTTTAGGTTAATTTGGTGCAAATTGCAGGGGGAGTATTATGTAGATAGGTGCTTGCCCATGTGGTGTTCCCTGTTGTGCGCATTATTTGAGATGTTCAGTTCATTTTTGCACTGGACAGTGGTCGCGGTGTCAAGGGATAATGCAGTGGCACATTATCTGGATGATTTCCTCCTGGTGGGCACACCAGTATCAGGAAGTTGTGCCAGACTAATGGAATCCATGCATTTCATGATCGCCAAGTTCGGGGTACCGCTTGCCGAGGATAAGACTCAGGGGCCTTGTACGCGCCTGAGGTACCTGGGCATAGAAATCGACACAGAGGCTGCGTTGTGCTGCCTGCCGAGTGATAAGGTCCTTAGACTCCTGGAATTGGTTAGGGTGGCTGCTGCAGGAGAAAGGTTGCAGAAGAAAGAGCTGCAATCATTGCTTGGAATGTTGAATTTTGCCTGCAGGGTTATACCTATGGGCAGGGTGTACAATAGATGGATGGAGGGGTGTTTGGGACCGGCTAGGGCAGGTAGAGTGCGGATCACCAGGGATATTGTTAAGGATATACAGGTATGGGATAAGTTTCTGATGTATTTCAATGGGGTCTGGCTGTGGCCTCGGCAGAGGGTGACCAGTCAGGAGTTGCAGCTGTTTACGGATGCTGCAGGGGCATTTGGCTTTGGTGCCTTCTTTGATGGTGAGTGGTGCACGGGGCCTTGGCCAGTGGAGTGGCATGAGCAAGGGCTTACTAGAAATCTGACCCTGCTTGAGCTATTATTATGTTGCTGGAGTGGTTATCTGTGCTTAGAAGGCAAGGGATGCGCAAGGGGGCTGTGCAGGTGTATTTGGCAGCCCTTACATATTTTTATAAATCGGCAGGTGGACCCGAACCATCAGGATCATTTCAAATGAAGCAGATAGCACGGGGTTGGGGACACACGGATATCAAGGTGCCAGACTTTAAGGAACCTATAACTAGCGAGAGGCTGGAGCAACTTTTGCTTGGTCTGGAAGGGGTGTGTTCATCCCCATATGAGTGCTTGTTGTTTCAGGCTACTTTTGTGCTGGCATTCGTGGGCGCATTTCGTATGAGTGAACTGGTAGCGCCAGTGGATAAGGTGTCAGGGAAAGGTGTTCTGCTTCACCACGTCAGAGTGTATGAGTCAGCAGTTCTACTTCTTGTCCCCCGGTCTAAAACGGACCAGGAGGGTAAGGGTTCTTGGATGACTTTGGTTGGGAAAGGTGGTGGTTTAGCCTGCCCAGTCCGAGTGTTGTCTGAGTTTTTAGGGGTACGTCCTGTAGGGAGGAGTCAATTTTTGGTCCATGCGGATGGCTCTATCGCTGTCGGCTTACCAGTTCAAGAGGGTACTGAAAGCAGTGGCAGGCAGGGTAGGTATTAATCTAAGTAGCATAGGGACGCATTGCTTTAGGATTGGCGCAGCCACATCCACAGCGGCAGAGGGGCAGTCAGCAGCAGGCATTAAGCAGCTAGGCAGGTGGCGCTCAAATAGGTACAGGTTGTACGTTAGGTCATTGCCACAATAGCTGATGGTATTGGTTGCATTGATAGTTAGCAAGTTTATTGTTGTTGTTTCAGGTTCTCCTGCGGCTGTTCGGGTCTGGATCATGGGGCATTCTTATGTCCACTGGGCGGTGATTTGGGCTGCTGCTTCAGCTGGGGGGCAGCAATTAGGTTTCCCTACAGCCAGGGCGTCTGTTAGATGGTTGGATCGGAGGGGGATGTGCTGGCGCAAGTTTAGGTTTCTCACTGAAATTATTTACAAATAGCTTGTGCAATTATGGCACAAATGGTTGTAAATGCTTCTCTGGGATCCTCTTTGTTCAGAAATAGCAGACATATATGACTTTGACGTTGCTTTCTGGTAATTAGAAGGCTGGAGGAAAGGTGATGTCACTAGATCCGAGCCTAGGGTGCCTTTTCCTCGCAGGTAGGCAGACCGGAAAAATCACCCTAACCTCCTTGACTAACATCTGATGGGGAGGAGTCATCCGGTGGACTCCGTCATATCAAGAACCGAAATTGGGCCTCTACCTCCCAAAGTAGGAGTTATGGATAGGGACTCATGCATGTCGGCATATTTGCATATGCTGTTGGTTACTAAGTAACCTGCTAGTGTGATCATGCACACTAGCCATTTAAATAAATGCGACCTGAGGGTCTTCCTCCCAACTCTGTTGTCATGTCCTTATTTCGGGAAATAAAGGGGGGGGTAATAAAGTTTGAGTAAGTGTGTGTCATTTCACTGGTATCCCGGAGTAGGCTATTCAGTCCTTAAGCTATATGCAATATCATTTACCCTCTCCCATTCCTCTGATATCCTTTTATTTCTTCCCTCTATTGTATCTATTTGTATTACTGATGTTTGTTCCCCTCTGTTAGCAAGATAACAATCAGCGCGTTATGAGTTTTCCACGTGCAATGTAATCTTTTTGCAATCAATTTCCCTTGAGCAGATATTACAAGTCTTGAAAAATCGCAATTGTGCGCGCGTATTCGCCTTTTACGCAGCAATCCTTTCCGCACTCGAATAGCTGTAGTTAACAGTTTTCCACAACATAAAAGTTTCACTAAACACTTCAAAAATACATTACAGCTACATTAATATTAACTCTGTTGCACAACAAAGTTATAAGGGATAAAAGATAGGAGATCTCAGGTGTTAGAAAATAAAAGCTGACGAAGGGATTTTACATTGACATACATACACATACATAGAGAAACATGCATTTATATGTATAGAGATATGTTTAACTATAGAGATAATGAAAATATTTCACATTAGAATCTTAGCACATTAAACAATATCTAAGATTTATTTTCAATTCGAAATTCGCATATAGATCTCGAGATATCTAGACATATATATATATATTCATATACATATCTCGCAATAAATTGATATATCAATCCAAATATCATCAAATATATAGAGAAATATTTATTTAGAACTAAATAGAACATATTCCGTTGCAAAAACATTTTCACAATATGAAATATTCACATTTTCATGCACACTTTTCAAGGAGAATACGTCATGGGCTTTGCACAACATATTAGGGTTTTTGTTTTTTTGTTTTTCTATTTGTCTTCTCCATTGACTTCTATGGGGAATACATGAACGCGCACACGATTTCGCGGTTTGCATTACGTGGCTTAATGCGCAAGAAAAATAAGTTATTTTGAAACTTGTAATAGCTGCGCAACCCCAAATGCAAAAAAGCCGTAACGCACGTGGAGATTTTGCAAATGATTTGCAGCGTGACTGTAATCTTGCTCTTTATGGGATATAAAGGCTTTTTGTGTTATCTGTATGAGGGGAAATTACTACTTATAAAATAACTCTATATAAATGTCAAACTGCACAAACACATACAAATACTATACTTTCAATGGGAAGCGATAAAAGCTGAAACATTGAGCTGGTATTACAAGTTATTATCGGTTGTGTGCACTTACAAAACACAACTTTCTCTTTTAGAGCTTTTGAAACCTAGAGGTTGATTTACTAACTTTTGGACGGAAATGATCCGCTGTAGCGATCATGTCTGCCCGACATTGCTGAATGCCGAAAGCATTTTTAACATTGCACAAGCAGTTCTGGTTAACTACTTGTGCAATGCCGACCCCTGCAGATTTATGGACAATCGGACTCTAGCAGGGGGAGTCAATCAACCCGATCATATGTAATCGGGCGGATTGATGTCCGCCGCCTCAGAGGAGGCGGACGAGTTAAGAAGCAGCGGTCTTAAGACCGCTTCTTCTTAACTCCTTTTTCCGGCGAGCCTGAAGGCCCTCTGGTATTAACTGTTAATTTGCTATTGGCCATTCAATAACATTAAAAGTGTACAGCAAGGAACTTTACTATCCTACTATGCAATAAATGTTAACTGTTGTAATACCAATGCAAAAATGCAAACATTATGGATAGCACTTCAGCGATGTTTACACTTCATACTGCTTGCATTTTTCTTCTCTTGACTTATAGTCTGGCCCCATATAATAAAGAGTCCCTTTTTAAGTGAAATATTGGGAATACAATATATCCATAAAGTTAATGCCAGTGTGTAGCTACCAGTGGAGTTTTGAGTTGCTATAGGCACTTAAAATTCTGCTGCCTCCTACACACACTCAGATTTTAGACCTTTTATAGCCATAATATTTTTTGGTCAACGTGACATTTTTATTTTATTTTACCTGGCATTTTCAAAGTATAAATTTACCAGGGTTTGCAAAACACTTGGTTTTGAATCTGTCTGTCTATCTATCTATCTATCTATCTATCTATCTATCTATCTATATGTAAACAGATGGTTTTCTTTAAGTCAATGTGATACATTTTGTATGTTAATTTTGCATTATTAGTTTTAAAGTTTAAAAAGTATTAGACATTAATGTATAATCTATGCACCCTTAACTTTGATCATCCAAGTGTTAAACTGCCTATTTTGTTTACTTTTTATAGACTACTGAAGAGCTAAAGTATATTTTTTTCCTAGTTTAATGTTGTAGGGCCACACTTCACAGCCTCTTTTGAAAACAGGTTGTTGGTCTTTGTCTCTCCCATCTGATGATGTGCTTCCTAAAGGGAAACCATGGTAACAGCATTTGACAGGCTCCAAGGGACCTGCTACTGCCACTGACATCGCTTTTCAATGCTTGATGAAGACATCGTCTGCCATAGAGAACATTATAACATGGTTAAGCTCTCTGCGAAGCAAGACTCTTTGTTCTGTACAGGCTGTTATTCTGCAGCTGAAGGATTCACACCCTCTCAAGCCTAGGAGGGTCGATAATATATTGTTTTATTCATGTGTATTGACCTTAAAGTGAGATTAAGTAAAATATGTTTATTCTTATTTAAAGCAGATGTGCAATAATGAGATTTGTCTTCAGGACAGATCACTAATGAGCAAGAACTTCTCAAATTGATCTGTTTTAAAGTCATGTACCCCTAAATATTTTTTTACCTTCTTAAAAGGTCTTTATTGATTTTGAACACCTGAAATTAGATACTAAATGATTATTCATTTTTAAACATTCATTTTATTATAATGTAACCTTCTTATAATAGGATGCTTTTTACTATTAATGATACATCAACTAAATGTTCGCTCGTCAGGTTAGAGCGACTGAAGTCCTCTCATAAAGGGTTAGGGTAATATCAAAAGTTGCACTAAACACAACATAAATGCATTAAAATATACATTTACACTCATATATACACTATCTAATAAAAATTAGACATAAATATTAATTAAAAAGTTGTAAGATTTCAAAGATATATGGTATATGACAAGGTGTTTGACTGCAAAGGGCTATAATATATACATATATATACACATTTCTAAATTTGTGTATGTATGTATATATATATATATATATATATATAGCATTCTTCTTCAATCAAGGACTGCACTCACTGGATTTGACCACAATAAATAAATAATATTTTACCGAAATACAGTGAGTGCAGTCCTTGATTGAAGAAGAATGCTATTGATATACTGAATTTGCACCCTGGTTGATGACCCAGCTGAATTGTGAGTGCAGATACACATGGGATATACCGTATTGTCCCGAGTATAGGCCGCACTTTTTTCCCCTAATTTAAATCTTTAAATTCGGGATGCGGCCTATAATCGGGGTTTTATTTATTTTAAATTTCATTGTTGCCTCCTGAGTTCCCACGCTGAATGCAGAATGCGGGAACTAGAGGTGTAGTAGCTTAGATTTTGAGACGCCTTATTAGGAGCACAGGAGGGCGGAAGTGATTAGCGTGCAACTGTCTGATGTGGTAAGTGCTCTGCTGCAGCCTGTGTGATTAAGTCGGTGCCAAGGGAGGTCAAACTAAAGTAAGTGGAGACTAACTAACTGGTATTACCAGTATTTTGTTTAGGGCATACTGTTCAGAGCAACTCGGTTCCATTGTTGTGTTAACCTTTACAGCCAGGCAGAATGAAAAGCACTGAATGTAAAGGCTGTCTGTGCAGTATCAGTTCCCAGAGGAGATTATAGCGATTTACACAGAGCTGATTTGGATGATCCAGAAGCGGATTGGGAGAATGTCATATGGTCAGATGAAACCAAAGTTGAACTGTTTGGTAGAAACACAACTCGTCGTTTTTGGAGGAGAGAGAATGCTGAGTTGCAACCAAAGAACACCATACCTACTGTGAAGCATGGGGGTGGCAACATCATGCTTTGGGGCTGTTTCTCTGCAAAGGGAACAGGACGACTGATCCGTGTACATGAAAGAATGAATGGGGCCATGTATCATGAGATTTTGAGTGCAAACCTCCTTCCATCAGCAAGGGCATTGAAGATGAAACGTGGCTGGGTCTTTCAGCATGACAATGATCCCAAACACACCACCCGGGCAACGAAGGAGTGGCTTTGTAAGAAGCATTTCAAGGTCCTGGAGTGGCCTAGCCAGTCTCCAGATCTCAACCATATAGAAAACCTTTGGAGGGAGTTGAAAGTCTGTGTTGCCCAGCGACAGCCCCAAAACATCACTGCTCTAGAGGAGATCTGCATGCAGGAATGGGCCAACATACCAGCAACAGTGCGTGACAACCTTGTGAAGACTTACAGAAAACGTTTGACCTCTGTCATTGCCAACAAAGGATATATAACAAAGTATTGAGATGAACTTTTGATATTGACCAAATACTTATTTTCCACCATAATGGAGTGTGACTGTTTCAGGTTGTGGACAGGTGTCTTTTATACTAATAACAAGTTCAAACAGGTGCCATTAATACAGGTAATGAGTGGATGACAGAGGAGCCTCTTAAAGAAGAAGATACAGGTCCGTGAGAGCCAGAAATCTTGCTTCTTTGTAGGTGACCAAATACTTATTTTCCACCATAATATGCAAATAAATTCTTTCCAAATCAGACAATGTGATTGTCTGGATTTGTTTCCACATTTTGTCTCTCATAGTTGAGGTATACCTATGATAAAAATTACAGGCCACTCTCATCCTCTTAAGTGGGAGAACTTGCACAATTGGTGGCTGACTAAATACTTTTTTGCCCCACTGTATATATATATATATATATCTATATATATATATATATATATATATATATATATATATATATATATATAAATAAAGACATATAAACATATCCATACACACACACACACACATATATATATATATATATATATATATATATACATACACATTTGGGCGCTTTCCAGTCAAACACCTGGAAAGAGTAAAAATCATTTTAAATCAATATTAATATTTAATAATGTGTTTGTGTGTACGTACTGTAAATATTTTACATCCTAGTGTTTTTCTCATATGGGGAAAATGTTCTATGTATTTTTAAATAGACAATATATATATATATATATATATTCATCTATCTAAATATATCCAAATTCCTGAAGGTAGTGTATGACAGCTTTCGCTAAATAGTGCACCACTTGTAATATGGACCAAAATACGGTAATAAAATGCACATTATTTAGTGTCTGAAATGCATTTCTCATTATTATAAGCTGTGTTTTTAACTTGCTACTGTTTATAATATATTAGTTATATAAAGTATTTTTTTATGCAAGATAAGTTGCATTAAAATCAAATGTATCAATCAATTAAAGGGATAAAAAGGTCATTTTTCTTTTTTGTAAAATGTCAGTTTTTGTACTGAGGAAAAAAAAAACATTTTATTCACAGCTTTTTAGCCAGTAAGCAGTCAGTCCCAAAAATGTTCTTTCATTATTTAGATAGAGCATGCAATTTTAAACAACTTTCTAATTTATTTCTATTATCAATCTTTCTTTGTTCTTTTGGTATCATCTGTTGAAAAGCAGACATATGCTTTGGAGTTGGCCCATTTCTGGGGCACTGTATACAGAATTTTTGCAAGAATGTTATCCATTTACAAGAGCACTATTTCCTGTCATGTAGTGCTTCAGGGGGTCGATCCGATATAAATCGTCGCCCGCAAAAGCCGGCGACGCCAATATTTGCGCGGATTTGGTATCACATATATGGCGTAACCTAGAAGTTACGCCCGTATATTTCTGCCGTCGCCCGCAGTTTTTTGGGCCATAGGCAGGTATACCAAACCCGCGCAGTTTGGTATCCAATATGCAGCGTAAGGACTTACGTGGCGAAAATGGAGAAAACTTACTCCATTTTCACCTCGCCACAAAAAGCAGCCGTAAGAAGCCTTACGCTGACTATTGGAGCCCCGTAACTCCCTAAACTAACTAGAAAATAAACCTAACCTCCAATCAGCCAATCAGATTGAGCTCGCATTCTATTGGCTGTTCCGATCAGCCAATAGAATGCGAGCTGAATCTGATTGGCTGATTCCATCAGCCAATCGGATTGAACTTGAATCTGATTGGCTGATTCAATCAGACAATCAGATTTTTTTAACTTAATTCCGATTGGTTGATAGAATCCTATCAGCCAATCGGAATTCGGCGGACACCATCTTGGATGACGTCATTTAAAGGTACCTCATTCCAAGTTCAGCAGTCGGCCGGGATGGATGCTCCGCGGCGGCGGAGCGAAGAAAGAAGATTGAAGATGCCGCCGGAAGAATGAAGACTTTGCTGCCGCTTGGAGGAAGACGTCGCCGGAGGAAGAATTCTTCTTTGCCGCTTGGAGGATGACATCGCCCGGATCGGATCAGGAGTTCGGCCCGGTGTGGTGAAGACAAGGTAGGGAGATCTTCAGGGGGGTAGTGTTAGGCTTTTTTAAGGGGGGTTTGGGTGGGTTTAGAATAGGGGTATGTGGGTGGTGGGTTGTAATGGGGGGGGTATTGTATTTGTTGTATGCAAAAGAGCTGAATTCTTTGGGGCATGCCCCACAAAAGGCCCTTTTAAGGGCTGGTAAGGTAAAGAGCTTTGAAATTTGTTAAATTTAGAATAGGGCAGGGAATTTTTTTTATTTTGGGGGTTTATTATTTTATTAGGGGGCTTAGAATAGGTGTAATTAGCTTAAATATCTTGTAATCTTTTTTTTATTTTTTGTAATTTAGTGTTTGTTTTTTTTTGTAATTTAGTTTAGTTAATTTAATTGTATTTTTAGATAGATGTTTGTAGTTTATTAAATTTATTGATAGTGTAGGTGTATTTGTAACTTAGGTTAGGATTTATTTTACAGGTAATTGGGTAATTATTTTAACTAGGTAGATATTAAATAGTTAATAACTATTTAATATCTATTATACCTAGTTAAAATAATTAAAAATGTACCTGTAAAATAAATATTAACCCTAAGATAGCTACAATGTAATTATTAATTATATTGTAGCTATCTTAGGGTTTATTTTATAGGTAAGTATTTAGATTTAAATAGGAATATTTTAGTTTATAAATGAATTAGATTAATTTAATATAAATTTAGTTAGGGTTAGATAGAGTTAATATAGTTAATATAAATACTATAGTAACTATATTAACTATATTAACCCTAATATAATTAGGGTTAATATAGTTAATATATATAATGTAATACCTATATTAACTATAATATACTTAGGGTTAATATAGATAACATAGCTGGCGGCGGGGTAGGTAGATTAAATTAGGGGTTAATCATTTTAATAGAGATGGCGGCGGTGTAAGGGGCTTACATTAGGGGTTAATAATTTTAATATAGATGGCGGCGGTGTTAGGGGCTCACTTTAGGGGGTTATAGATATAATATAGCTGGCGGCGGGGTAAAGGAGCGGCGGTTTAGGGGTTAATAACTTTATTAGGTTGCGGCGGGGTAAAGGAGCGGCGGTTTAGGGGTTAATAGCTTTTTTATTGTTAGGCTAGTGAGGGGGGGTAGCGGATAGAGGGTTAGACGTGTCGGGCTTTGTTAGGGAGGCGTGTTAGACAGTGCGGGCTATGTTAGGGAGGCGTGTTAGACAGTGCGGGTGTTTAAAACTTTAGTCAGGTTTTATAGGCGCCGGCAGATTCTAACGTGGCGCAAGTCACTGGCGACGCCAGAAATTTGTACTTGCGCAGATTTCTGGACATCGCTGGTTTGTCAGACTTACGGCACGTTAGCATCTGACGGCGACCTATATGGGATGGCTCGAGTTGCGAGCTAAAACTGCGGGCGACGCCGGTTCCCTCGCTTGCGCCGCAAACTGCGATCGATATTGGATCGCGCCCCAGATGCCTACCTAGGTATCTCATCAACAGAGAATATCACAGTAACAAAGCAAATTTGATAATAGAAGTAAATTAGAAACTTTTTTAAAATGTTATGCTCTGTCTGAATCACAAAAGAAAATCCATTTAAGGATAAGTTATACACAAACATGCACTTCTCCTATTTTTAAATCACTCTTCTGAAATTGTGTTTAAAAATGCTGTTTGAAATAAATTTGCATGAGATTTAAAAATACACCAGGAGGGCAACTGATCGAACCAAGTTCATCAGTGCTGTGTACGCTTTAGTTATTGATTCTTTATAAAAGAACTAGTTTTCCAAGTCATTAAAAATAAACATGTCTTCACAAAGCTCCAATTAAGCCTCTCTGACAGCAGCTAAGGTGAAAGAACACACGGTAGTAAATGGTATCACAGGGACAGCTTATGGTATAGATTTGTTTTTGCTTATTAAGTTAAATGTCAGGTTTGCTTTACCTATTTTTATTATCTTCTCGTAGTAGATATAAAATGTCCTGTTCAGAACGTACCCTGTGCAGAAAACATTAGTATTTAATATATATATATATATATATATATATATATACACACACACTGTATATATATATATTACTAGATTTGTTTAAAGCAGAGGTCAGTACCACACTGGTCTATGTGTTTACACAGGAGTTGATTAGTAAGTATGCTGGGTGCACTGTGCATGCAGCACACCTACCAATCAGGTAAGGGCGTGTGCAGTTGTCACATACACAGGGCACCAATAAGATTCTACATTCTCCTGCTCTTCATATTCTTCTCATTCATGCTCTTTCTTTGTCTTTTTCCATTACTTTTTTTCTTCCCCTCTTGTCTCCTTCTTACTCCTTTTCCCCTTTCACCCTCCCTCCCTCCACTTTCTCTTAACTTTCTTTCTGCTTTTCTTCTAGTTTTATTAAATGTACTGCACAGTTGATAATGATTACTTGAATAAATATATAATTTATACACTATTATATTGTTATATTGTTCATGGTGTTTTATTTCCCCCACACATACCAGATTTTTTTATTTTTTTTTTGCAGATGCCCACAGATATCCAGCCAAAGAAGTAAAACATGACAATTAATTCAACATTGATGATGACTGACTACATGACAAGTAGATGGGTACACATAGCTTTGTGTGTGTATGTGTGTTTGAATGTATAAATATTGTAGTTTCTATATGGTGCATATAGCTATGTTTGTATGTATGTGTGTATTTGTGTTTGTATGTATAAATATTGTAGTTTCTATATGGTGCATATAGCTGTGTTTGTGTGTGTGTGTGCATATAGTTGTGTGTATGTGTTTGCATGTTGTACCGATTTATAGTTTTGCTGAATAGTCATAATGTTTCTGTGTGTATGTTTGTGTGTGTGTGTGTGTGTGTGTGTGTGTGTGTATGTGTGTGTATAAATATTGTAGTTTGTATATGGGTGCATATAGCTGTGTTTGTGTGTATTTGTGTTGGTATGTATAAATATTGCAGTTTGTATATGGGTGCATATAGCTGTGTTTGTGTGTATTTGTGTTTGTATGTATAAATATTGCAGTTTGTATATGGGTGCATATAGCTGTGTTTGTGTGTATTTGTGTTTGTATGTATAAATATTGCAGTTTGTATCTTGGTGCATATAGCTGTGTTTGTGTGTATTTGTGTTTGTATGTATAAATATTGCAGTTTGTATATTGGTTCATATAGCTGTGTTTGTGTGTGTGTGCATATAGTTGTGTGTATGTCATGTGTTTGCATTTTGTACTGATTTATAATTTTGTTGAATAGTCATAATGTTTCTGTGTGTATGTTTGTGTGTGTGTATGTGTGTGTATAAATATATGGGTGCATATAGCTGTGTTTGTGTGTGTGTATTTGTGTTTGTAATGTATGTATAAATATTGCCGTTTGTATATTGGTGCATATAGCTGTGTTTGTGTGTGTGTGCATATAGTTGTGTGTATGTCATGTGTTTGCACGTTGTACTGATTTATAATTTTGCTGAATAGTCATAATGTTTCTGTGTGTATGTTTGTGTATGTGTATGTGTGTGTATAAATGTGTATGTTTGTGTATGTGTATGTGTGTGTATAAATATATGGGTGCATATAGCTGTGTTTATGTGTGTGTGTGTGTATTTGTGTTTGTACTGTATGTATAAATATTGCAGTTTGTATATTGGTGCATATAGCTGTGTTTGTGTGTATTTGTGTTTGTACTGTATGTATAAATATTGCAGTTTGTATATTGGTGCATATAGCTGTGTTTGCGTGTGTGTGCATATAGTTGTGTGTATGTCATGTGTTTGCACGTTGTACTGATTTATAATTTTTCTGAATAGTCATAATGTTTCTGTGTGTATGTTTGTGTGTATGTGTGTGTATAAATATATGGGTGCATATAGCTGTGTTTGTGTGTATGTGTGTATTTGTGTTTGTACTGTATGTATAAATATTGCAGTTTGTATATTGGTGCATATAGCTGTGTTTGTGTGTGTGTGCATATAGTTGTGTGTATGTCATGCTTTTGCATGTTGAACTGATTTATAATTTTGCTGATTAGTCATAATGTTTGTGTGTATAAATTTGTATGTGTGTTAAAGTATGTTATATAAGTGCAACATGGATTTTTTTTCCCCATTAGTTCCCTAGTTTATTTACATCTACAAACACTCCTGTATGGGCTTTTGAGGGATTTCATACTTGATGTCACAGACACATTCTCCTACTCAAAATGTTCACATTTTTGTTGAATTGCAAACCCATGGGAGTTGCACAGAGCTCCAAGGACATCTGCTGTCATTTGTGCACTAATCAGCAACTGAAACAATCCCTATATTAAGTAATGAATTACTCTACATGAAAAACAAGCATATTAGCTAAAGAAAATTGTAATTACACACACATTTGATTTAAAGAAGGATTTATGTTGTTGGATACATATGTTTGATTAATAAGCCAAAGTTAAATCAAATGTTGATACATAGCAAGTCTAAGATCTTTTATCCTACAATTAAAGAACTCAGAATCTTATAAATAATTTTTCATAATTCTATGTCTGTTTTATTTTGAGCTTATGACTGGTGCATTAAAATTTGATTTGTGTAGAATAGAAGGAAGGCCATCACTTACATGCCAAGTTTCCCATTGACAGGCTAATAAAGACATCACATAGATCTCCAAAGACCAGTCTTCGGCTCTTTTTCAACTTCAAAGTTGTCAGCCTGCCTAAGAGCCTGAGGTAAAATCAATCACACACTACAGAGGTGAGTTGAGCGTTTAAGGTTAAATTCCCCATGTACACACAGACACCTCTCTGAGTGTGAAGCGTATAATCACACTGCATACTTTTAACATCAAGAAAAGCACAAAACTAAATCTATAATATAATCATGGTTTGAGAAGAAAAAAAAACATTGCGCACCATTTTTATTGCTGTAGGCATTCAGTGACATTGGATTTCCTACATGAGCTTTTGGGACACTCTTTTGGATATTTCTTTTTTCACATTTGTTTTAAGTTTTAGAGTAAAATAAATAAACAAAAAATTAACATAAATAGGTGACCAATTTAAAAAACTGGAGAATCCTAATCAATATATCTCTCAGTCTCACCCATAGAGCCTAAGGGGCCGATTTATTAAAGTGCAAGCAGACATGATATGCTGTTGGCATTTATCATTACACAAGCAGTTCTTGTGAACTGCTTGTGCAATGCCGCCCACTGCAGATTCGTGGCCGCTAGCAGGGGGTGTCAATCAGCCCAAATGCATAGGATTGGGCGGATTGATGTATGCATCCTCAGAGCAGGACAAGTCATGGAGCAGCAGTCTATAGACCGCTGCTTCATAACTGCTGTTTCCAGCGAGCCTGAAGGCTCGTGCGGAAACAGGGGCATCAAGCTCCATTCGGTGCTTGATAATTTGACCCCTAAGAATATTCCACAAACTATCACAGTTACAGTGTTGCTTGACACTGCTACACTTATAATGAAGCAGCTAGCTATAATGCGGCTCTGCAGAGGCTGCCAACTAATCCACCTGTGCAAAATATTATAGATGGGAATGTTGTATGTCTGCAATATTGTTACTAGGGTCAGGTTTAGGGTTTGGTTTAACTGTTTGGCTGCTAGAGAGTGCTGTGACCCACGGTTCAGAATGTGTTACAGCCCTCTATGTCAGATAAAGGGTTAAAGGGACTTATTCTTTATTGTCCTACTAATGGTTAAATAAATGTAATTCATTTAATCTTACAACATTTGTACTTTATTAGGGACATCTAGATTTAAATTCATGAGATTTAAGATAGGATTTCATGGCTGAAGAAATTATATAGGACTATGTATATTATGTTAAATACTTTATTTTATTGATCCTATTAAGATTTCTTCCAGCTTAAAGGGACACTGTACTGTAATTATTCTCTTTTAGGGCTAGATTACAAGTGAGGCGCAAACGTTTGAGCACAGGTTTTTCACAATCGTTTGAGTGTGGGTTAAATTGCACTCATATTACAAGCTGATCGCAATCGCTTTAGCACAGTCACAATTTACGCTAGAATGATTGCTGCGATCTCAGAGCAGGGTTAACTGTTTTGCAAAAGATAAAAAGTGTCACAAAACACATCAAAAGTACATTACAAAGTACAATTACACTCAAAATAACACTGTCTAATAAAAAATATTCAAAAAATACTGCACACAAAAAGTTATAAAGGCTCAAAGACATTAGATCTCAGGTGTTAGAGAAAAAAAGGTTGGCAAAGGGCTTTAACATTGAGATAAATACATATACATGTCTAAAGATGGATATGTGTATATATATATATATATATATATATATATATATACATATATATATATATATATATATATATATATATATATATATATATATATATATATATATATATATATATGTGTGTGTGTGTGTGTGTGTAT
This sequence comes from Bombina bombina, assembly GCF_027579735.1. Taxonomy (NCBI): domain Eukaryota; kingdom Metazoa; phylum Chordata; class Amphibia; order Anura; family Bombinatoridae; genus Bombina; species Bombina bombina. Next base: position 608,332,580 of record NC_069504.1, on the reverse strand, counting down.
ACATATGTATTTATGTATTTATATGTGTGTATATATATTTATATATATATATAGTATGTATTACAATACAGACATGTAAACACATAAATACATATGTACATACAGTATATATATAGACATATAAAGAAGTGAATTGGAGCCCTTTGCCATTAAGTAGATGAAAACATGAAAAATCAAATTGTGATACTGTGTAATTACTGTAAATATTTCACATTCCAATGTTCTGCACATAGCAAAATATGTTTTATGTATTTTTAAAGAGATATTCCTATAGATATCTGTATATATCTATACATATATAGAATCATCTATATAGGTATAAATATATATTGTACGAAAATACCATCATATATATATATTAATATGTATTTTTTCATAAATAGAATATATTATACTATGTGCAGAACATTGGAATGTAAAATATTCCTATTTTCATGTCAGGTTAGCACATACGAGAATATGAGTTCGGGTTAGCACGTGAGTCTGGTTTTTTTCTTTTCCACTTTTTTTTCTCCATTGAGAAATCGTGAGAGAACTCATAATACCAGCGTAACCCAAAGCATGCACAAAGTTTACTTCTAGCACAATTAGCGCTCTTGCTGAAGCGCTAAATAGTGCTCCACTTGTAATCTGGCACTTTATGTATTCCCATGTTATGTGAGCTGCATAGCATTACATGTATTGGAAATCACTTCTTTATGTATATTCTTGCAATTTAAATAGCTGGGGGGTTTTCATAAAAAATTACCAACCATAATAATAATGTCAGTACTTTAGTATTGGCTTTTGCACAAAGAGAGATAGATAAGATAAGCACTTAAGTTCTTCCTACATGCTCAGACATTTGAATGGTCATGTTCTTGAGAACTGTGGGTTGTAGTTTCAATGAGCATAACTGCTTAATTTAAATAAAGTAAACCTAATAAACAAATTTCACATAAATTAATTACTTTGCAACTGGCTAGGGATGGGGGAATGAGTTAATATTCGAATTCAAATGTTAGAACGAATGTTATTGTAGAAATTTGATTTACATAATCGAATGTTGATAAGAACGATTGTTCATAAAAATTCTATTATCAAATGTTATTTACAGTTTTCGAATGTGAAATTGGAATTTTAATATTACATTTATAAAACACAGTTGTAGTCTAGAAATACTATTTCGAATTCAGTGCTACATTCAAATTTGAATGTGACATTCAAATTCGAATATTACAGTTATACAACACAGTTGTAGTCTAGAAATACTATTTTGAATTTGAATGTGACATTTGAATTTGAAAGTAGCATTCAAATTTGAATATTACATTTATAAAACACAGTTGTAGACTAGAAATACTATTTTGAATTCGAATGTCACATTCAAATTCGAATATTACATTTATACAATACAGTTGTAGACTAGTAATACTATTTTGAATGACATTTGAATTCGAATGTGACATTTAAATTTGAATATTACATTTATAAAACACAGTATTCGACTAGAAATACTATTTCGAATTCGAATGTGACGTTCAAATTCGAATTTAGCATTCGAATTTGAATATTACATTTATAAAAAACAGTATTAGACTAGACATACTATTTTAAATTTGAATGTTACATTTAATTTCGAATGTCAAATTTTAATTCGAATATTACATTTCGAAATTGAATGTGATATAAAATACATAGCTAAAAATTCTATTATTCGAACAAATATTTTCGAATGTTATTGAAAAATTTGAAAATAGAATGTTATATAAACATTCTATAAGTTCACTCTTTACTCTTACACCTCTGCCCTTCGCTTAGCTAAGCAAATATACTTCTCTTCTCTTATATCCACTTATTCTTCAAACCCTAAAAGTCTCTTCTCCATCTTCAACTCTCTCCTCTACCCACCTGCACCACCTCCCTCATCTGCATTCAGTGCTCAAGACCTTGGTGACTATTTTTTCAATAAAACACTTGCCATCCGAAGAAACATCCCAACACAAACCTGCAATCTCCCAACTTCACTCCCAGTCACCCCCTCTGCCACTCTCTGCACCCTCCTCCCAACCACTGAGAGCGAAGTGGCTTCCCTTTTGTCTTCCTCTCACCTCACTACCTGCCCACTTGACCCTATTCCTTCGCATCTAATTCCCCCTCTGTCTCCCACCCTCACTCCGGCTCTTACTCATATATTCAACTTATTCCTTTCTACTGGCTCATTCCCTGCCTCCTTCAAACATGCAAAGGTCACCCCCATCCTCAAAAAAGCCTCCCTTGACCCTAACTCCCCTGCAAACTACCGCCCCATATCACTGTTCCTGCTAGCTTCAAAATTACTTGAAAAACTAGTTTTCAAACGCCTAACCCAATTCCTGTCCTCCAACTCATTGCGCGACCCCCTGCAATCTGGCTTCCGTCCCCAACACTCAACTGAGACTGCCCTCACCAAGGTTACTAATGATCTCCTTTCTGCTAAAAACAAAGGCTACTACTCTATACTTATCTTACTAGACCTCTCTGCTGCTTTTGACACTGTTGACCATCCCCTTCTCCTACAGACTCTCAGCTCTCTTGGGGTCTGTGACACTGCCCTCTCCTGGATTCACTCTTATCTCTCTAACAGATCCTTCTCTGTCTCTTCTGCTGGTGACTCCTCCTCTCTTTTGCCTTTCTGTTGGAGTACCTCAAGGCTCTGTCCTGGGTCCTCTACTCTTCTCTACACTTCTTCACTGGGTAAATTTATCAACAGCTATGGCTTCAGATATCATCTCTATGCTGATGATACCCAGATCTACCTTTCCACCCCTGCACTCTCTCCTTCTGTCAGTTCTCACATCAGCGACTGCTTATTTGGCATTTCCTCCTGGATGGCCTCTCACCACCTAAGTATAAACATGTCCAATACCAAACTACTTCTAATTCCCCCCTCTAACTCTACTCCAGTTTCTAATGTTTCCATCACTGTTGGTGGCACCACTATCTCCCCATCACCTCAAGTCCGCTGCCTTGGAGTCACGCTTGACTCAAATCTGTCCTTCATTTCCCACATCCAATTGCTCTCTTCATCCTGCTGCAACCACCTATGCAATATCTCCAAAATTTGTCCGTTTCTAAGTGCTGATACTACTAAACAGCTAATCCACTCCCTGGTAATTTCCCGACTTGACTACTGTAACAACTTACTAACTGGCCTCCCTCTCTCCCCTCCAATCCATCCTTAATGCATCTGCCAGACTAATCCACCTCTCTCAATGCTCTGTTTCTGCTGTACCTCTCTGTGAGTCCCTTCACTGGCTCCCCATTCACAACAGAGTTAAATTCAAAATTCTCACCCTGACCTACAAAGCCCTCACCAATGCTGCCCCACCCTACCTGTCCTCACTTATCAACAAATACACTCCTGCCCGCCCCCTAAGATCCAACAATGACCTGCTTCTTGCATCCTCTACCATCACCTCCTCTCATGCTAGACTACAGGACTTCTCTCGGGCGGCACCAACCCTCTAGAACACACTTCCTCATGCTGTCAGACTTGCCCCTAACCTCTCTTCCTTTAAACGTTCCCTAAAGACCTTTTTGTTCAGGGATGCTTATCACCCGACTTATTAACATACTAATTTCACTTAACTAACAGCTGCCCTCTATCTCCCCACTAATATCATTCTCACCTTTGCAGTCCCCACCTCCTGTTTCCCATCCTACCCATCTAGATTGTAAGTTCCCACGAGAATAGGGCCCTCAATTCCCCCTGTTTTTGTCTGTAAAATTTTGTCTTATTGTATTGTTTCTCCATTGTACTGTTATCCTTGTACCCATGGGCATCGCTGCGGAATCTGTTGGCGCTTTATAAATAAAGAATAATTATTATTATTATTATTATCATTTATTTGTATAGCGCCGCCAAATTCCGTAGCGCTGGGTACAATGATGGGGGTATACAATGACAAAGATCTGTGATACAATACAAAACATAACAAGACTAAACAAATCTAGCACAGGATGAAGAGGGCCCTGCTCCGGAGAGCTCACAGTCTATAGGTTTAGGGTGCAGAGACATAAGGTTGGGGTAGCTTGTTACATCGGTTGTATTTGCAGCAGTGAGTCAGGCAGTTCATGTACATGTATTAGCTTGGTTTGGATGCGGGATGGAGGAGAGATGGTAAGCCTCTCTGAATAGGTGGGTTTTCAAGGATCTTCTGAAGCTATACAAGGTTGGAGACAGTCTGATGGAGCGGGGTAGAGAGTTCCAGAGGACAGGAGCAGCACGTGCGAAGTCTTGGAGGCGGGAGTGGGATGTAGAGATAACAGGAGTGTAGAGACGTAGGTCAGAGTTTGATCGAAGAGGACGGGATGGGGAGTATTTCACGATGAGAGAGGAGATATAGTTGGGAGTTAGACTGTTGAGTGCTTTGTAAGTTAGGGTTAATACTTTAAACTGTATTCTGGAGTGTATGGGGAGCCAGTGTAGAGACTGGCAGAGCGGAGCAGCTGATGTAGATCGTCGACTTAGGTGGATGAGTCTAGCAGAAGCATTCATAATAGATTGGAGGGAGGAGAGGCGGTGTTTTGGAAGGCCATTTAAGAGTAGATTGCAATAATCAATGCATGACAGGATGAGGGAATGAATAAGTATTTTTGTAGTATTTTGAGTAAGGAAGGGACGAATTCTGGAAATGTTGCGTAGGTGTGACCGGCAGGATTTGGTAAGCGTTTGTATATGTGGGTTGAATGTGAGTTCTGAGTCTAGTGTGACCCCAAGGCAGCGGACCTGGGGTGAGGTGTTGAGAATAGAGTCTCCAACCATCAGAGAAATGTCAGGTGTCGGATGTCTCGAAGAGGGGGGAATAAGAAGCAGCTCAGTTTTGGACAGATTGAGTTGGAGGTAGTGTGAAGACATCCAAGAGAAAATTGCAGAGAGGCAGTCAGAAATCTGGTTGAGTAAAGAGGGAGAGATATCAGGAGAGGAAAGATAGATTTGGGTATCATCAGCATATAGGTGGTACTGGAATCCAAAGGAGGCTATAAGTTTTCCAAGGCAGGATGTATAAAGAGAGAAAAGCAAGGGACCCAAGACAGAGCCTTGCGGTACTCCAACTGAGAGAGACATAGGATCACAAGATGTGTTGTTAAAGGAAACTGAAAACGAGCGGTTTGAAAGATATGATGCAAACCAGGAGAGGGCTGTGTCTCGGATGCCAAATGAATGTAGTATTTTTAGGAGGAGAGGATGGTCAACTGTGTCAAAAGCTGCGGACAGGTCAAGAAGAATTAGTAATGAGTAATGGCCTTTTGCTTTGGCTGATAACAGGTCATTTGTTACTTTAGCAAGAGCGGTTTCTGTTGAGTGTTTAGGGCGGAAACCAGATTGTAGTGGATCAAGTAAGGAGTTAGTTGTGAGAAATTGAGTTAGCCGATTATAGACTAGTCGTTCCAATAATTGTGAAGCAAAGGGAAGTAAGGAGACTGGTCGATAGTTAGAAGGCGTGGAGGGGTCAAGCGAGGGCTTTTTTAGGATTGGTATGATTGTCGCATGCTTGAATGTGTCAGGAAATGTGCCAGCAGTGAGGGATTGGTTAAAGAGATAAGTTAGGGTAGGGGTTAGTGAAGCAGAGAGAAGGGGAATAAGTCGTGAAGGAATAGGGTCAAGTGGGCAGGTTGTGAGATGAGCCGAGGATAGGAGTGCAGAGACTTCTTCCTCTGTTACAGGAGGGAAATAGCATAGATTTTTGTTAATAGAAGGGGTGGGTAGGATCGCTGGGTTTGCGGGGTGCGAGGTGCATATCCCAGCTTGTTAGATCATAGCAGCACTGTGTGTAGTTCCCTAAGTGTGCTAGTTCATAAGTGTAGAGAGAGTTATTTCTCTCTGGTATGTGCTTAACAAGGACTCCATAATAAATAAATTTGAAATTCTATTCGAACCAACAAATATATTATTATTTTTTGTAAACATTCGCCCATCCCTACAACTGGCATAACAATTCATTGGAAAGTTGGAAACACCGTAACTTGAAACATATTTTACAGTACAGTAATATCGCTTTACTATAGGTTCATAATCTCTTTTAAAGATATAAATGTTTGCTAAAACATTGCCAAATACAGCAAAATCCATTCAATCTGAAGAATTATTAACTGCAATGCCCTAAAGAGGTGTAAAGATTACAAATGTATTAGAAGCAAAGAATATGAATGTGAAGAATGCCTTACTGTATCTCAAGAGGGATTCGGCCTCAACGAAATAGGGGTGCTATCTAAATTTGCTATAAACCTATATTTCAAGAGTTGAGCATGGTACTGGTTGGTGGGTAATCATTTTTACTACCCTTTTCTGCTTTTCTTGCCAGCCCTTCCCCTTTTCTCTGTCCTGGGTATAGATAAGAACACATAGAAGAATGTTAACTTGCAAATGTATGGTTTTCGATACCTTTGAGAATTGGATATTTTAGAATAAAGATTGAGGTTGAGAAACCCCCAGCACCCTCTTTGAAGTGTCACTGCACAATCTAGCACTTACAATTTCAATATCATCAGCATTTCTTCTTAATTCAATAATGTGCTAATAAAGAGTATTTTATGGAAAAATGTATTTGATGAAGCTTTAAGACTTACTGAACTAATTTAAGCTTTAATGCACGTTGTTGCCTGCAATATATTCTGCTGATTATGCAATTAACTTATTTTTTATTTATTCGATTTGGCTTGTGGTCATATTTATAATAATTTGCATGACAAATCTCTAGAAATAGAATAATAAGAAGCAAAGTCTTCATTAATATGCCAGTACATTAATAGACAGTATTTGTTCTAATAAATGAGCGACAAACTTGATAATAGCCCAGTAATTATGTTGGGAAAATGTGACACATTTTCAAACTATAGACAAGTTGTTTGGATTTATATTCACTAGGGTTGAACCTATGTTTTTGTTATATTCTAACAGATGGAGCCAATTAAATGTAAGTCGCTGTGCCCCAGGAGCAGTTAACAACACAAGCAAGCACAATCGGATGTGTCAATGTAGAATTCAGAATGCACTTAATAAGCCCAACAGTAACCAAAATGCAGCTATCTAATGGGGAGGTTTACAATACAATTAATTTATCTGGCATTTTTAAGTGCAATTACATAAGGAAAAAGGAGGAATGCAACCTATGTAAATATGGTAGCTCATGTTTAGACTGATGCAAGAGAGTGTTAGGTCTTACCATAGTTTCTCTAATTACATTTAAATCTATATTTTAAATTACATCTTTAAAATGTAGTAAGCGAACAATATTTTAATCACATCCAAGTGTATTTGATGAATGCAAAGAAGCACATTCATATTTATCAATTTAAAACTGTTTGGGAATTAAATCAGGCCAAATGTATTTCTTGATGTTCATTACATCAGTGATAGGAATCTCCAGGCTTTATGTGTCATTGGCAGGTAAACAAGAACCACACTCAAGGGAATGTGCTAAAATTACTCAACCACTGTACAACAATCGGTGATGAACCCGTTTACTGCTAAGCAATTTCACACCACTGTACTAAAGCTGTTTTTAGCTGCATTCAAACATCAGTTTCAGTGTGCTTTATCTATAAGGCACCCACACAAGTCATACTTTATATTTTTTCAGCAGAACAAGTATTTTTGGAAAGTTCATTTTTTTTGCAGAAATACCCAAATATACCCAATGTAAAAAAAAATCCATGGCTCAGATGGTAAATAACATAATGGAAATCACTGGTCTATTTTCCATTGCTGTAACAACAAGTACCTCCATAAAAGTGGAGATTATTTATGTTACAACCAGTTTACACAGTTTACAACAGTAATGGAACCTAGGCCATTGTTTCCTAAATATTTCAAACATGTATTTTTGGTTTTACTTTTGGTATTAGTGTATCTTTACAAAACGGCGCAATTAAGGATTATATACCTTTGTTCACCTAGATTATGAGTTTTGCGGTACGGTTATACCTCTGAAAAATTAGCCATTGGGTGTGGAATAGCCGGTAAGGCATATTACGAGTCGCGGCAGGATAGCTATATCGCAAGCATTTTAGCCTGTAACGCAACGTCCATTCTGCATTTAAAAAAATGACGTTTGAGTGTAAGATATTCCATAGCTCCGTATTACAGGTTGTGCTGTCTGACTAAAATGCTAGTGTTACAGCCTATACTGACACGATCCATTCCGCGATCTGAGACCAGTAGTTATGTATTTTGAGAAACAAAAATGTTTCACAAAACTCATAACTAAAATGTTACAAAGTGCACTAAACTACCTATTAACCCCTAAACCGCCACCCTCCCGCATCGCAAATACTATATTAAACTTATTAACCCCTAATACGCTAGCCACCCACATCGCTGATGCTAAAATTAAACCTATTAACCCCTAAACTGCCGGCCCCCCACATCGCCAATACTATATAAACCTATTAACCCCTAAACAGCCAGCCCCCAACATCACAAAACACTAAATTAAACTATTAACCTCTAAACTGTCAGTATATTTATAAGAATCTTAGTAGTGCTATCCAAATAATATATATAAGTTTATGGCAGGGTTATAAACACAATACAAAGAAATAGAAACCCTTATCAACCATGCACCTACTAGACCATACAATTAATATAAATATCTGAATTCTTTTATTTAGTTAATATCCATAAACATATTGAAGTATATTTGCAATAAAAGGAAATGAAACAAAATGTATATGCGTTAAAACCAACTCTTAAGATATGCTATCCTTCTTACAAAACCCAGAAAAATATACCTTCACAATTCAGCCTTTTATTTATTTAACACAATGGGACTAAAAACCTTTAACATCCAAGCAATACAATTCTAAACAGTGTTTATAAAACAATAGGATAATATATATTCTGCTATTTAATTGCAATTTATCCTAATACAAAATTAACTGACAATATCAGAACTTGTATAGATGAGTTACTTAGCCAATCAGATACAGATTTAAAAGTATAATCTGCTCTTTAAATCTATTAAATACAAATTAACTATGCATATAACTTATCTTACAAAACCTTGAATACGTTACCAAAGTAAAAAGCAGTCGATATCCGATGTTCCTTGGTAGGAATTATTTTACCTCAGATCACCAATAAGTGTATATCGCAATCAATGAGAAGGGTAGATTAGCTTTGCTCAAGTAAAGTGGTATCTCACACCCAGCGGGAACCAGTTACAAGTTTTAGCTTCAGCAGAAAATCTGTCTGAAAAATATAAGCAAAACAGAGGTTATTACACATTTTTGACTGACTAAAACAGTTACCTCCCAAGCTTAGCAAATACCCATGTAATAATAATATAGAATTAGACAATTTCCCAAATTTCTATATTTAATACATTCTGGGGCATGTATTTAAACAGAGAGAGAAAAAAATAAATGTTTATTTGCTGTCTGCTTACGTGAACTTCCAGAGTCACACCTTAGCATTTGTCTGTGTTTTTCAAGGCCTCCATTGCTCCACATGGGGTCAATCCATGAGGAGTTGTGAAAGTCTTTAAAACAGCATATTTCCTGTTTAGCCAGCAGTGCAGATGTGTATTTGATAATTAACACCCATGTGCATAAAAGCTGCCTCTCCACGACCCTGATCAGCTCCAAAAGGGTAACCCAGACATTTCGTCTCCATATATTTGCCTGTATCCTGAAACTGTGTTATATTTTAGTTCCTTGTTAAATTATACAATTGCATAATTTAACATATTGAGTGTGTGAGATCTCCCAGAGATAATCCTTTGTTCTCCTTTCAGCCAAGAATGTCTCCTGTGCAATTGGAGTGGGGGAGATCTAATCCTTTGTCCTACAGACCATGTTCACATCCACAGATTTATTAAATAAAGTTAAATATATTTCTATATATTATTTAATAATATTTCAAATACCTTGACATAAATCCCCCTTTCCAATTCAAAAATATGTAGGACACATGTATTTGAATTGGATCAAAGTTAGTGGTATTTGGTGAGGATGTTGACCGTACACATCATGGACAGTCTTCTATGTAGATAGTCTGTCAATTTTGAACCTTCATGTTTATCAGTTAGGCATCTTTAAACTATAGTATGTCTTTAGTTCATTTGGGGATATGACACTTCATTCTCCCTCTATGACTTGTAGTTGGGATCTGGGATGACACGTTCGCAATTGATTGATATGGACCCATTTATCTATGAAACTTTCATTTTTGGGGATCCGTATTTTATAGGCCACTGGAGATATTTTGTCAGTAATGACGAAAGGACCTTTCCATGAGGGAAGAAATTTCTTCTCCCTAACCTGATCTCTTCCAAAGTTATAAAGATAAACTTTATCATTTATTTCATATTCCTTTTTGGATGTTTTAAGATCATAATAGGTTTTAGTGGCAGTTGCGGCTCTTTCTAAATTCCTTTGAGCAAATGCAAAGGCATATTGCAGGTGCTTTCTTAAGTTTTCCACATATTGATGTGTATTGGCAGCGTCTATCAAATTTTGGTCTGATGTACGGTACAGCAGATGCTGAGGTAGAACCATTCTTCTACCAGTCATCAGCTCAAAAGGTGACATCTTGGTAGCACTACTTGGAGTTGCTCTTAATGCCATTAAGACTAGAGGTAGTTTTATATCCCAGTCTTTACCTGTTTCACTCACAAATTTTTTGAGGATTTTAACAATGGACTGGTTGTAACGCTCTACACCACCACTTGAGGCAGCTCTATAAGCAATATGGAGCTTTCTTTTAACCCCTAGTATTTTCCACATTTTTGTCATCACTTCGCTAGTGAAGTGGGTCCCCCGATCTGATTCGATTCTTTGGGGCAAACCAAATCTTGAAAACACATGGTTGATGAGCAATGCTGCACATGTTTCCGCACTATTGTTAGGTGCACTAATGCACTCTACCCATTTAGTGAACAGGCATGTCACTGTTAACATGTACTTGTTACCTCTTGATGACCTTGTTACCGGACCAATAAATTCAATTTGTATATCTGACCATGGCATTACCATCCCCCTTTTCTGCAATGGCGCTCTATGCGTTGGTGCAGTGGGTTGGAACTGTGGGCAGATTAAACACCCTTGACAGTAGGTTTGAACGTCTTTCAACATGTGTGGCCAAAAAGCGTAATCACGCAATATTTCATACGTGAGTTTGGCACCACGATGACCAGATGTGGGAGCATCATGGGCATGTTGAAGCATTAGACCCCTGAACTTGGTGGGTACTACCCACTGCTGGATGCCAGTTTTGGAGGTTCTAATTAACAAACCATCCTGTAATTTGAATTGTGATTTAGATTTTATTAAGATTCTCAGATCTTCTTTGCCAATACAATCATCTTTTGAGATGGGGTTGCTTTCAGGATCTTCTATGTGTTTATAGAAGATGCCTACAATGGGGTCTTCTTTTTGACTAGTGATCAGGTCCTCACTAGGAGAATCCTGACTCCATTGTACCAAGTTAGGCTCACTCTGTTGTTTTGCCTGGTTTCTGGTAATGGCTTCTACCTGAATTGCACCCATTAAGTGGTCAATATTAAGGAGTTCTCCAGTTATGGCTCCTTGTTTGGCTAATGAATCCGCAAGGTCATTGCCTTCCTTATCAGGACCTAGAACTCTGGAATGACCCTTGGTCTTTTTCCAGTGTATGGTTAAATCGTTGGATACCACCAGATTATCAATCTCGCAGAACAACTTGCCATGCTTGACTGGTTTGTTATTGCTTTTCTGCATGCCATTTCTTTTCCAAGTTGGCAGGTATTCAACAAAACTGTCACGCACATAATTTGAGTCAGTTATGATCACAAATTCATGAATACCATGTTCAATAGCCATTTCAATGGTTTTGAAAACAGCAGTTAGTTCTGCAACTTGACTGGATCTTGGTCCAATGTTGAAACCTACAGATATATTTGGGAATCCATTTGCCCCCGTTATACCAATGCCAGCGACTAATCTGCGCTCATTATCAATAGTGGCATGGTAAGAACAACCATCAACATATACCCAAGGTAATGTTTGACAATGGTCCTCATTGTTCATTTTATATGGGGAAAGCAATTGTTCTTCCAGAAAATCATCTTCTGATAATTCTTCCCCAGGATCTCTAGCAGTACAGTCGTGGAGCTCAGCAAGCCCTTGTGCGACTGGATTCTTTTTATTCTGCTTGTAGCGAATTTCTAAGGGCCAGCCTTGTAAGGAAAGAGTCCACGCTGTTATGCGGCTATTAGACAAATTCCCATCTCTTATTCTCTCACTTTGCAAATATAGCAAAGGCTGGTGGGCCGTTTCCACAATAATTTTCTCGCCCTGTATATAGCTGCGGAAATTTTGTAGAGCCCATACAGTAGATAAGAGGGCTTTTTCGCAATCGCTAAATTTTATTTCTACTGGGGATAGATTTTTGCTCGCATAAGCAATGGCTTTGTTCAAATTATCATGCTTTTGGTATAACACAGCACTCATGCTTATATCTGTGTAACCTGTCTCTAAGAAGAAAGGTTTGCCACCTTCAGGGTATGCTAAGCAAGGTGCTTGAGTGAGTTTTCTCTTCAGCTCTCTGATGGCTGTCTCTTGAGACTCACTCCAGTGCCATTTCACATCTTTCTTCAGAAGAAGTAGTAGTGGTTTAGTTAATTCCGCATAATTATCAATGAATTTGCGAGAATAATTTGTCATACCCAGGAATGATCTCAATTCCTTTAAGTTAGTTGGGTTTTTAGAATTCACTATCGCTTCTACCTTTTTCTTCTGGGGATTTAATCCTTCAGAGGTAACTTCATGTCCCAAGAAGTTTACACGAGTGCGGCACCATTGAGCTTTTTGCAGGGATAATTTGACACCTGCCCTTTTAAGTTGGCTGAGGACGTGTTTAAGCTCTGCGATGTGTTTTTCAAAGTCTGTGCTTTTGATTAAAACATCATCAACATAAGATAAGGTCCCCCTTTCCAGTGCGTCAGGCATAGCCTTATGCATGAATACAGCAAATTCATGTCCAGAATTTATGTATCCAAATGGAAGTCTCTGGAATGCATACTGAACCTTTTGGAAGGAGAATGCTAGCTTATATTGGTCCTCTTCATGTACCTTTATGGTCCAATATCCCTGTGCACAATCAATGGCACTGAATATTTTGGATCCTTGCATTTGTGCTAGGCACTGGTCAATGTATGGTACAGGCCAGCCAGACATGTATACTCGTTTGTTTAGCCGTCTTAAATCAGCACACAAACGCCATTGTCCATTGGGCTTAAGGACACCTAGAATAGGATTATTATAAGAGCTGTGCACCTGTCTGATAATACCTCTTTCTTCCAAATTCCTTATGATCTCTGCAAGAGAATCATATGAGGCTAAGGGAAGTCTGTATTGTTTGACAAATACAGGTGGCGCATTAGGATCTGTTTGTATTCTTGCAATGTGCAAGTCTGTGGTACCACAGTCATAAGAATCCTTAGCGAAAATATCCTTGTACTCCATCAGGAGTTCTCGCAGCTGTTGGCGTTCATCATCGCTAGAACAGCCATTGGATAAGGATATTTGCTCTTCGACTATTTGCTGAAATCCTGGAAAGATTTCAGGCTGTCCTATTTCATAGGCTTCTTCCAACCTAGAGGTGAGATCCCCTTGATTATAATTTACATTGCTCCCATGACTCTGGGTATTGGGGTAATCTTGCTGTTTGATTGGCTGATCAAACACTAGAGAGGCTTCTTCAATTTTACAGATGCCTTCCTCTGAGCTGAAGGGATAAATAGACTGAATATTAAATAGACCCTCTGGCATGGATGCAAAGGATTGTTCTATTAATTGTTCTTCAGTTAGGTATCCTTCAGGTATTAGCCCAATTACATTATTCTGGAATCCAAAAGTGTAATAACTTGATTCCAGTGCATATCCTATGGTAGTTCCCTTGGATAAGGTTATATCCTGTGGGGTCATGTTATGTACAATAATATGTATTGGAACAGTTCCAATATTCACCATAGGAGTGTAAGTCACTGTGACACCCAGATTTTGTATTCTATGGGAGAGGCAAATCAGTGTTTCAGAAGTTTTTAATTTCTGACCTCTCTTTACCTGTAAGGGTAAAAGAAATTTATCAGCCCCAGCAGGAATTATAACATCGCTAGATACCTGCATATTCACAGCATATGGCAATTGCTGGTTTGATTTCAGGGCTGCATTTTCATCCTGAAATACTTCAGGGTCCCCCTTTAACCTGCTCCAGAGGCAAGAATTAATCAAATCTATTTGTATGGCATATCTATGTAAGATATCATTGCCAATGTATATTTGATTATTGTGAGTATTTAAAACTAAAAACAGGTGCTTCACTGACTTATTACCAATAGAGATAGATAATAAGCACTTAGCTGTGATGTTATAGCTTTCAGACCTGTCATCCAGGCCGTTGACGCAGTGGTCTTGGGGAGAAAGATATTTAATCACTTTAGGTTCAGCTATTTGCGCTAATAAACCTTCGCTTATATAGCTAGCTTCCTGTTTTAAGTTTATTTTAGCATACTTGGTTTTACCAAGGTCATGCACTTGTATAGGGATAAATAGATCCTCTTTAACTCTCTCAATCCCTGTGAGGTATTGAGTGTGGTCTCCCCCCTTAGGGATTTTATGATCCCCCTTGTGGAGTGATATGGTTAATACATCGCCATCTAGGGAAATATTCGCTATCTTTCCAGGCGAAATTTTAAAAGTATTACCATCAGAGCCACTAAAAGGAGTCTGATCATCTATTTGTAGAATAGTGATTTCAGGTACAGAGTTATTCCTGAAATGAATCTCCACAGCATCTGGTTTCTCTTCCACCACGTGACAGCTATGTCGGGTGCGAGATATATCAGATTTTTCATAATTGATAGGCCGTTTAACTTGCGACCAAATTACATTATTTATGCAATCAATTATGGTGCTTAATCGTTTCAGGAGATCACTACCAATAATTAAACGATCAGTTGGCAGATCCACTATAATGACAGGGTGTCTTATGACCCTGTTCCCCAATTTAAATTTTAACCAGGCAGTACCGTAAACTTTTAGGGAGTCACCCCCAACACCTATTAGAGAACCGTCAAATTCTCTTATTTTGGGTTTGTGGGGTGTTAGCTCATTTAGCTGTGTGTAGTACCTGTGGGATAAGATAGTTGCCTGTGACCCAGTGTCAATTAATCCCCTGATAGGGTTGGAGACTGAATCTTGCAGCTCAACTAGTACATAATATCTTCCTGCAGTTTCTATCATTTCACACATAAAATTTGCATTCTTGTACATCTGTGGGCTTCGCCACGTTTTACCTGTTTCCGCTGTGTCATTCGATGCAGAGGAAATTTCATACCTACCTGTTTCCCCTATGACAAGGTCAGCTGGGTTCTTGTGTACTGCATCTGTGGAAATAATGTTAAGAGAACACTGCAGAGGAAAAGTTTGGTGAATTTTTCCCGGCTGATGTCGCTCATTGTCACAGCTAATTTGTCCGTTTCCGGTCTGTGGGGAGATAACATGATTAGTATCATTGATATTTATTACTACATTTTGTATATCTCTCCCCTCCCCTTCAGGTGATACTGCAGTATTTATGACTGTGCCTGTGGTCCACTGCTGACCACTGGCTGTACCCCTAAAAAAGTATTGTTCGGTTGCTGAGCCGTAGATTTTTGACTCATATTAGCGATTTGTTCGCTCAACCGATTTAATTGGGTAAACAGCATATCTACCTGATTGTACAAGTTACCTCTACCCCTGGGCCTATCTCTTGGTGCCCCATTGTACTGATTCCTGGACCATTGCGTTCCCTCAGAATCAGGGCCACTATTTCTATTCTGGCGTGGTTGCCCCTGGGGTTCAGCTTGTTCAGTATTAATATTTTGGGGAGCATTATATACCTGGGGTGTCTGGTTACCCTTAGAATATCTTCGCCGTTTATTGTATCTACCCTTGCGCGGATACCAATTATTTGGTGAGTATTCTCTTTGTGAGTAATTATTCACCTGATTATGTCCCCCACTTTGGTTATAGTCTCCCTGCGCCTCAACCTGTGTAGGGGGAGGGGCAGAATTAAACCTCTGTGGAGATGGCCTGTTTTGACTGGCCACCTCTGCATAAGTCCTCTTGTTAGACTCCAAATTGAGGGGGCTAGGTGACACCCTAGTTTCTGCCACAATTTTGGGTTTTGACTCCTTTTTCACCCCCTGTTCACTGGATTGCTGAATAGAGTATAATTTTGTACTCTCTTTGATCAGCCATTCCAATGAGCAGTCCTCATCAAAATCTCTAGCTAAGTTAATTTTGATGGGTGTAGGTAGTGCTTCAAAAAATAAATTTACAAATTCTGAGCCGTCAAATTTGGGATTATCTTCAGACATACTGTACGCATTTTTCAATACAGAAAGGAATTCGATTGGACTCTGATTTGCACGACACTTTAAACCATATACCGCTATCTTCGCGGCAGTTTTAGTGCGATATTGCCCGAATTCTTTTCTGCATTGTCGTTTTACCCCATTCCAGGAATGAATATTCATATCCTTTAGTGAGGCAAAGAATTTGTGATGCTTACTGTCAAATACCCAAGGTAGAAATTCAATTTTCAATTTCTCACTTGTAACATTCATTATAGCTAACGCATTTTCAAAAGCCTGTAAATGATCAATTACAGATGTTGTTCCCTTATTGGAGAATATAGGTACTGCGCATTGTACGAAGGTGATTATTTTATGGGAATCATAGACTTTATCAGACTTATTTTGGGATTCTCTGTTAGAGTTTCCCTCCCCCGCATCAGCTGCGCTACAGCTGTCCTCTGGATTTACATCCTGAGGGGATTGTCTATTTGGGAAATCTACTTCTGACCCGTTAGGGGTCATTTGTCTATGTTGTTCTATATATTTCCGTACCTCGTCCCTGACGCGTTCGCTAAAGGAGTTAGCATTATCTGTATTATTTTCACTGCTAATATAGGGGTTTTCATTATGGCGATATGACCTTTTTAAATCGCTTAATTCTCTCTGGCTTTGCGCAAGCTGTTTATTTAAATCTTGTATCTGCGCGATTAAGTCCATATTGTGCTTATCTAAGGTGGCTAGGTTTTGGGCAAATTCATCCATTTTATTTTTGGCTATTTTTAAACCCTCTTCGCGTCTGCGCGAGGAACGAATACTATTTTCTAGCTCCTGTATTTGCAATCGTTTGTCTGTGACACAAAACGACATTTCGTCAATTATGCATATTAAAAGGGGCCAGGATTTTAGTATTAGTTCATCTCGCTTTTTGGGATCTTTGCATTGATTAATCATTAATAATTCCTGGAAGAATTCATTCTCTTCATTCCACATATTATTATTAACGGTAATATTTTTAGCCCTAGTTTCAAGCATATCCATAAAATCATTTAATTCACCCGCAATATTAAACTTCCCTTTAAGGTAACTTAAGATATCTTTCTTAAGGACCTGACCTTTAGTAATAGGTATGGTTATGGGACCAATTTCATTGCTATGTATAGAATTAAATGAGTCACTTCTGGCTACAGACATTATTGTATTGGTTTAGTATTTATTTAACTAAAATGCTAAAATACAATTTTTGCCAATAAAAAGAGAGAAGAAAAAAAATTATATTTAAAAAAAAATATTATTAATTTTGAAATATGAAAAATTAATATTCCGAAATATGAAAAATTAATATTTTTGATTAACTTTGAAAATATGAAAAATTAATAATTTTGATTAATTTTTAAATATGAAAAATTAATATTTTTATTAATTTTTCAAATTAATCTTTAATAATATTTCAAGATATTAATATCAATCTCGAAGTATGAAAATCAATATTTCAACTCTTCAAAAGTTATATCTTCAAAATATTAATATCGAAATATGAAACTTTTTCTCTCTTTTATAATAATTTCTATTTACTTACAAATATATTATATCAAATATGATGGAATATTAATAAATCTCAGAAAAAGTGCCTCCAATTATTATGTCAGTATATTTATAAGAATCTTAGTAGTGCTATCCAAATAATATATATAAGTTTATGGCAGGGTTATAAACACAATACAAAGAAATAGAAACCCTTATCAACCATGCACCTACTAGACCATACAATTAATATAAATATCTGAATTCTTTTATTTAGTTAATATCCATAAACATATTGAAGTATATTTGCAATAAAAGGAAATGAAACAAAATGTATATGCGTTAAAACCAACTCTTAAGATATGCTATCCTTCTTACAAAACCCAGAAAAATATACCTTCACAATTCAGCCTTTTATTTATTTAACACAATGGGACTAAAAACCTTTAACATCCAAGCAATACAATTCTAAACAGTGTTTATAAAACAATAGGATAATATATATTCTGCTATTTAATTGCAATTTATCCTAATACAAAATTAACTGACAATATCAGAACTTGTATAGATGAGTTACTTAGCCAATCAGATACAGATTTAAAAGTATAATCTGCTCTTTAAATCTATTAAATACAAATTAACTATGCATATAACTTATCTTACAAAACCTTGAATACGTTACCAAAGTAAAAAGCAGTCGATATCCGATGTTCCTTGGTAGGAATTATTTTACCTCAGATCACCAATAAGTGTATATCGCAATCAATGAGAAGGGTAGATTAGCTTTGCTCAAGTAAAGTGGTATCTCACACCCAGCGGGAACCAGTTACAAGTTTTAGCTTCAGCAGAAAATCTGTCTGAAAAATATAAGCAAAACAGAGGTTATTACACATTTTTGACTGACTAAAACAGTTACCTCCCAAGCTTAGCAAATACCCATGTAATAATAATAAAGAATTAGACAATTTCCCAAATTTCTATATTTAATACATTCTGGGGCATGTATTTAAACAGAGAGAGAAAAAAATAAATGTTTATTTGCTGTCTGCTTACGTGAACTTCCAGAGTCACACCTTAGCATTTGTCTGTGTTTTTCAAGGCCTCCATTGCTCCACATGGGGTCAATCCATGAGAAGTTGTAAAAGTCTTTAAAACAGCATATTTCCTGTTTAGCCAGCAGTGCAGATGTGTATTTGATAATTAACACCCATGTGCATAAAAGCTGCCTCTCCACGACCCTGATCAGCTCCAAAAGGGTAACCCAGACATTTCGTCTCCATATATTTGCCTGTATCCTGAAACTGTGTTATATTTTAGTTCCTTGTTAAATTATACAATTGCATAATTTAACATATTGAGTGTGTGAGATCTCCCAGAGATAATCCTTTGTTCTCCTTTCAGCCAAGATTGTCTCCTGTGCAATTGGAGTGGGGGAGATCTAATCCTTTGTCCTACAGACCATGTTCACATCCACAGATTTATTAAATAAAGTTAAATATATTTCTATATATTATTTAATAATATTTCAAATACCTTGACAAAACCTAACACCTCCTAACTTTAAATTAAAAGTTACAATATAACTATTTTAAATAAATAAAAACTTACCTGTGAAATAAAAAAGTTAACTAACATTAATCTATAAATAAACCTATCATTACTATTCTAATAAAATAAAAATAAACTACCAATTAAAAAACTTAAATTACAAATTTAAATAAACCTAATACTACGAAAAAAATCTAACATTACATAAAATAATAAACATAAAAAATACGAAATATAAATAAATCTAAGAATACTGAATGAAATTCTCAAAAAATAAAAATAAATTATACCTAATCTAATAGCCCTATAAAATTAAAAACACCCCCTAACCTAACAATAAACTACCAATAGCCTTTAAAAGGTAAGTTAAACAGCTCTTTTATATTAAAATATTCCAAAATGTCCCCCTAAAAGTAAACCCCCCCAACCAACCCCCAAAATAAAAACCTAAGTCTAAAAATATCCTAAGATACCCATTGTCCCTAAAGGGGCATTTGTATGGGCATTGCTCCTAAAAGGGCATTCAGCTATTTTTATGTTCAAATCAGCCAATAGGATTTCAGTAGCTCTCATCCTATTGGCTGATTTGAAAATGTCAGCCAATAGGAATGCAATGTACCCCATATTTAAAAGGGTACCTTACATTCAAGTTTCAGTGTACGGGGGTGACAGTATGAAGAGGATCCTCCACGTTGGAGGTCTGCACCGCCGACGAAAATGCTCCGTGCCTCCATAGCTCTGTGACACCAAGATGAAGATAGAAGATGGTCCCGCGATGGAGGAAGATGTCACTGCCTGGATGAAGACTTCTCGCCGCCTGGATGAGGATGGATGACTGGACTTCAGGAACTGTGAATAGATATTCTGGGGTTGGTGTTAGATTTTTATAATTTTTTGGGGTGTTTTTTTAGATTAGGGCTTTTAGCAGTGTAAAAGAGCTGAATGCCCTTTTAAGGGCAGTAAAAGAGCTGAATGGCCTTTTAAAGGAAATGCCCATACAAATGCCCCTTTATGGGCAATGGGTATGTTAGGATTTTTTTAGACTTAGGTTTTTAATTTTAGGAGGTTGGTTGGGTGGGGGTTTACTTCTAAGGGGGACTTTGTAATATTTTAATATAAAAGTGCTGTTTAACTTAGGGCAATGCCCTACAAAAGGCCCTTTTAAAGGCTATTGGTAGTTTATTAGGTGGTGTTAGAGGGTGTTTTTATTTTTTTTGGGGGGGGGGGTATTTTTATAGGGCTATTAGATTAGGTGTAATTGTTTTTATTTTTGATAATTTCGTTTATTATTTTTTTGTAATCTTAGAGTTTTTTATTTTTCGTATTTTTAGTGTTTATTATTTTGTAATGTTAAATTTTTTTATATTTTTCATAGTATTATGGTTATTTAAATTTGTAATTTAGGTTTTTTAATTTTTAGTTTTTTTTTTTTTAATTAGAATAGTGATGTTAGGTTATAGTTTAAGTGAGGGGAGGTATAGGAGCGCTACCAAAATAGGGGCTTAAATGTGCTATAGAGAGGATACTCAGGCGAATATAGCCAGTACTAGGGTATGTTCAGTATGGCTGATTGGAAAGTGCAAATCTTCATTAGGACAAAGTGGAGATGAATGCATAAAGGGTTACTGTATACATATGGGTATGAATGCAAAGTGTCAACACGCTATAATATATATAAGAAACAATATGAATTGGTTATAAAGAACTAATAAAATCCAGCATAAAAACTGATTCATATAAAACTAATTTAATCCAACATAAAAACAAGAAGCAATATAAAAAAGAACAATAAATATTAATCTGAGCTCAGATGTAAATAATGGACCTCACAGGGCCCTACGAACCAAATAAGGATATATGGAGGGGACGTCCCAAGTAAAAGAAAACAACAAATGTCCCAGAGTGAAATGAGAACA
Organism: Bombina bombina; assembly: GCF_027579735.1. NCBI lineage: Eukaryota > Metazoa > Chordata > Amphibia > Anura > Bombinatoridae > Bombina > Bombina bombina. The sequence continues at coordinate 608,311,249 of NC_069504.1, read as the reverse complement.
AATAGTCCCAAATGAAAGTCTGATGTAAAACAATCCAGGAGTTGGAGATGCTTGGAAAAGGCTTCAGGTCCAGAACTAACCAGGAGCATTTAGAAATACCTTTAAAAAGAAAAAACAAACGGATGCACAAAAACTAAAGTTCTAGCTAGGCTAAAAGAAAAAGTGCTCACCATTTGTAAGTAGAAACTTGGGCAGGTTTGTCACAAAGTTGACACGTTTCGGCCTTCTAAGAGGCTTTTATCAAGACAATAACAGCTTTTTGTAATGTTTAGTTATTTAAAGGCTTTTTTAGCCAATCAGAAAAGAGGGGTGTAGTGAATTTTGACGCCAAAAAAATGTAAACAGGATCTCACTGGAACTTAATTAAGTACTTCCAGGTTAGACCAATAAGGTATATTGTGTACTAAGTGTATTGCTAACTATGGAGATAATATGGTGTTTTCAAAGTGCAAGATCATGTGACTTATGACTCAGTTTAGACGGCATTTTATATTGCCATCTTGGTTAAGGGCAAGAGTAAATTATAGAAGGCAAGAGTGAATTAAAAAGTGAGTTTTCAAACATGACTGAAATAATAATTTCATATATTCATTCAATAAAGCTATATTTTGTGCATAGTAATTATACTGTATGTTATGTGTGTTGCAATGCAGAGTTGACTTAGCACATCACACATATTAATTTGGTACAAAATATCATGTGGCTTGTGATATACTCAAAACTGAGTTTCTCATCGCCATTTTGATTTAGGCAAGGTGAATAGGAAGTGGGCAATACGTGTATTCTTTGAATAAAAGATAACTAAGTTGTTACATTATATAGATTAAGAAACATGTAGTGATGATACAAATAATCTATAATCAGTTGTATAGGACATAGAATAACATCGATATTTTTTCTACATAAAGAGAAACAGTGTTTCATATCGCCATCTTAATTGAGGGCAAGAGTAAATTATTAAGGGCAAAAGTGAATATTTAAGTGGTAGTCAGTATTTAAATTTGACTGAATTAGTGATTGCATATGTTCATTCAAATGGGCTACATTTTGCATATAATGAATGCACTGTATGTTATACCTAGTTTAATACAAGAGTGACTTGATATATAACACATTATTTTGGTGTAAAAGTGTCGTGTGACTTGAGACAGCGTTCTATATCGCCATCTTGATTAAGGGCAGAGGCGAGTGAGTGGTAATCAGTACAAATTTTACTATATCGCCATCTTGATTGAGAACAGAGGTGGGTGAGTGGTAGTCAGTATGAATTTTACTAAATCGTTGCATCGACAAAACAGAGCAATAGTGAGAGTGATCTATGAGCCAGTGACATGGAACAGGAAATATAACAAAAGATCAAAACATTTTTTTTACATAAAGTGATACATAAACTGTATAGGAAATGCATAAGCTAGGTAGGATACATTAGTTACATAAACAGATTAATTATATACGCAATAAAAGGTAACTAGAAACATTGTAAATTAGCTATTTCTGTTATGAGTGATGTGAGTGAATAACATTTGTAAAAAACATATATATATATATCCATGATGAAAATATATATATATCTGTAAAGGAAAAGGGGAAAAAAAGAACAAATTATTCAGAAAAATAAATAAATAATTTATTTGGCGTCAAGTATGACGCACAACGCAAAATGACATTTTTTGGCGCTAACAACATCCGGAAATGATGCAACTCGTGTCATGGCAGACACAACCTTGTGCAAGGAAACCTGGCCTCAACTAAGACTACAAAAATTACGAATTTGCGTCACCGAACGTACCTTCACACCAAAAAAATTCTTGCGCCAAGAATGACGCAATAAATATCAGCATTTTGCGACCTCGCGAGCCTAATTTTGCCCACGAAAATTAATGAAAAAGCAGTCAATTTAAAGAAAAGACTATACCCCAGGTAAGAAAAAATAACTTCCTAAATATATTTTCCCAATTTTGAAACTGATAGTCTGCAAAAGGAAATATACATAAACCTGACAAATGGCAAATATAAGTACAATACATATATTTAGAACTTTTTATATTAATACATAACTTGCCAAACCATAGCTGAGAGTGTCTTAAGTAATTAAAACATACTTACCGAAAGACACCCATCCACATATAGCAAATAGCCAAACCAGTACTGAAACAGTTATCAGTAGAGGTAATGGAATATGAGAGTATATTGTCGATCTGAAAAGGGAGGTAGGAGATGAATCTCTACGACCGATAACAGAGAACCTATGAAAAGATTTCCCACAATGAAAACCATAGAATTCAATAGGTGACACTCCCTTCACATCCCTCTGACATTCACTGTACTCTGAGAGGAATCGGGCTTCAAAATGCTGAGAAGCGCATATCACAGAAGAAAATCAAGCACAAACTTACTTCATCCCCTCCATAGGGAGGAAAAGTTTGTAAAACTGAATTGTGGGTGTAGTGGGGGGTGTATTTATAGGCATTTTGAGGTTTGGGAAACTTTGCCCCTCCTGGTAGGATTGTATATCCCATACGTCACTAGCTCATGGACTCTTGCCAATTACATGAAAGAAAAACACTTATACGGAAGATATAAATATATATAATAAATATATAGAAAACATTCATATATAAAACATATAGGACATATATGAAACAGCCCGAGATTCAGATTGAGCACATCAAGAAGATAATAAAATTAGGGATAAGATTATAAAAATAGTATTACAAAAATACCACCCCAAAGGATGATGAAAGTGTATCTATGCGCTACTGTTGGGCAACTATCTAATAAAAAGGCCCAACTGAGTGACCAACAAATTCTATAGGGAGGCTCCACCCAAAATTATATTATATGATGGAATATCTACTATGCCGATGAACAATAATCTCCTATAGTGTGTCTACTATATTGTAATAGGGGTTGGAGAGTAGTTGTAACCTTCCATAATAAGCATAGAACTCTTTATTAAAATATCTAGGTAGCTAACAATTCGTATAAAAATACATATTGGGAGACCTAGAATAGGATATGGGGGCATCTAGTGGTAGGGATCTAAAGATAATAGGGGCATATATACTCCCTGTAGTCGATGGGGAGAAAATAAGGAAGTATAGGGTTATAGGAGATGTGTTACTTCAAAGTCTGCGTTAAGACCTTTTGGGTATATACAATCTAGCTCGAATATCCATTTACATTCTGTAAGGAGTAGTCTTTTCTTTAAATCACCACCTCTCCAATCTCTCTATTTTTAGCAGATGTTCCCTAATGTGGTCTCTGAGTGGTCTACATGTTTGCCCACATTATGTATTCCACAATCGCATTCTAAAAGGTAGATTATGCCTACAGCGTATCTGCTGGTTTATTCTGAAATTTTCTTTGGAAATATATGATTCAAAGGTGCTCTTTTTAAGGCCATGTTTGCACGCTTTGCACTTTTGGCAGGGAAAAAAACCTTTCAGTATATCTCCCTGTATACCTTTAATGCACTGATCTTTTTTTTGTTTACAACACTTGGGGCCAAAATAGTTTTCAGATTCTGAGTTTTTTTATAAATAAAATGAGGTATGTCACTTAGGGTTTCTCCTATAATATTATCCTCCTTCAGGATATTCCAGTGTCTTTTGATCACTCGCTCTATTTTATATTTATTTTGACTATACTCCGTCATGAAGGGTACATCCAAGATGTCTTTGTCGGTTGTTTTATTTTTAGTTTTATAGCTGAGAAGGGTATTCCTGTCTATACTATCCACTTCTTCCACGGTTTTGTTAATAGCTGCCATATCATAACCCTAGTCTTGGAAACGTTCCAAGAGAATTTGTGATTGATTTTGCCAATCATTTTGGTCAGAACAGTTTTTTTGGACTCTCATCAGTCGACCTTTGGGGATATTTTTGATCCAATTGTCATGATGGTGTCAGGGATTATCCCTTCTTTGCTTGCCATGCACTGCTGGCAGCCATTTTACTCACCTCTCTTGCTGACTCTGGTGCATAGTGTGTGATGCTGCTCATTTCCTGCATGCCCTTTTATGGCCAGACTGGTGTACATCATCCATGTGAGACAGGTTGCAGTCTCAGAATTGTGATGTCATCACTTATTATTTAAAGGGCCTCTGTTCAGTATGCTTTGCCCTTGCATTGTCTCAGACCTGTTTGTGAGAGATCCTGTTCCTGTGTATTACCTGGCTTTCTGACGTCCCTCCTGGTTCCTGACCCATGGCTTGTTTCTGACTCTGCTGTTCTTCTTGTTCCAGATTCTGGCTCGTCTGACTACTCGCTTTGGCTCCTGACTCGGCTCGTCTGACTATTCGCTTTGGCTCCTAACTTGACTCGTCTGACTACCAGCTCTGGTTTTGACTCCTGGCTTGTTATTTGACTTGTGGGCTTTTTATTATTTTTTGCTATTTATAAAGATGTGATTATTTTTGCACTTCTCGGCTCAGTCTGATTCCTGGCACCCTGACATTATGCAAGGGCCATGAATCCTGATGATGCTAATAATCCACCTTTAACTACCATCATTTCCAGGATGGATGAACAGGATCACCGCTTGGATCGATTTGCACTAGCCTTGCAAACCCTTCTGACCAAAGTGTTCCGCAAGTTATGGCTGCTCCTGTTTCCGCTGCTGCACCTAGTCCTACCAGGAGCATGTCCGGTTCTGCACCTCTACCTCAGCGATATGGAAGTGATCCTATTCAGTGCAGAGGGTTTTTGAACCAGGTGGACATTTACTTTGAGATGTTACCTCAGGCGCTTCCCTCTGACAGAGCTAAGGTGGGATTTCTCATCTCATTACTCTCTGACACAGCTCTTGCCTGGGCTAATCCCTTGTGGGAGACTAATAAACCTGTGATTTCAAAGTATCCTGAATTTGTGGCCTCCTTTTGAAGGGTATTTGATGTTCCGGGTCGCTCCTCCTCTGCTGCTAAACGACTCATGTACATTCAGCAAGATACGAGATCTGTTGCTCCGTATGCCATTGAGTTCCGTACGCTTGCCGCAGAGGTAGGTTGGAACAATAAAGCCCTTGTTGCCGCCTTCTTTCATGGGCTCTCTGATGTGATTAAAGACGAAGTTGCTGCCAGAGTTTACCAGAGGATCTTGAGGCTTTGGTGTCTTTTCTGATATTAATTGACATCAGACTCAAAGAGAGGCCCTCTTTCAAAAAGCGCTTGCGGAAGCCTCCTGTTCTGTTGTCTCCTACGTGTTCATTCCCACCCATGCCTCCCTCTCCTCCCATGCCTCCTGGTCCTGAGTCACCAGGTACTGCTGAGCTGATGCAGTTGGGATTCACGCATCTCTCCATGGTGGAGAGGGCCTTTAGGAGGAGGGAGGGGCTCTGCCTCTATTGTGGGTTACAGGGCCACCTTTTGAAGTCTTGTCCTACACGGCCAGAAAACACTAACACCTAAGGTCCTGTCGGGGACTGACCTTGGGTGGTTTATCCTCGTCCCCGGAACCACTAAAGGAGAATCCGTGGGTCACGGTTGTCCTTTCTTGGGTGGACTCCTCCATAGTCACCCAGGCTCTTGTTGACTCCAGTGCTGTGGGCTATTTCATGACAGTGCTTTTGCATCAAAGCACTCCATTTCTGTTTTGCCTCGGTCCATTCCGCTTGCTATTGAGGCCATTGATGGCAGGCCCCTTTAGCCCACACTCATTACTCACGAGACCACTCCATTATCCATGGCTGTTGGGGCTCTCCATTTTGAAACCCTCCAATTCCAGGTAAAAAATTATCCACATTTTCCAGTTGTTCTGGGTTATCCCTGGCTACAAAAGCACAATCTCATTCTTGACTGGCGCAGGTCCGAAATTTTGTTGTGGTCTTCGCAATATATTTTCACTTGTCTTCGGAAACCAGTTAAAGTCTTGTGCACTTCTTCGGTATCTCAATTGCTAGAGGAGTACCGAGAGTTCCTAGATGTTTTTGACAAGGTGAGTGCCGGTACGTTTCCTCCTCACCGGTCTTACGATTGTGCCATAGACCTGCAACCTGGAGCCATTCCTCCTCGGGGCCAGCTTTATCCTCTGTCTGTTGCAGAGAATTGTGCTATGGAGGAGTATGTTGCTGATGCTCTGTCATGGGGGATAATCTGCAAATCCTGCTCTCCTGCAGGGGCTGGCTTCTTCTTTGTGAAGAAAAAGGGTGGCGAGTTAAGACCATACATCGATTGTAGGGGTCTTAATCATCTTACCATTAAGAATGCTTACCCTATTCTGCTCATTACAGAACTCTTTGACCACCTCAAGGGAGCTACGGTCTTTACTAAACTTGATTTGAGAGGAGCGTACAATCTCGTTAGGATCAAGGAAGGCCATGAATGGAAAACAGCATTTAACACCAGAAGCGGCATTGTGAGTATCTTGTTATGCCCTTTGGCCTATGTAATGCTCCTGCTGTTTTACAGGAATTTATAAATTATTAATGATGTCCTATGAGATATGTTGCAACAGTGTGTTGTGGTGTATTTAGACGACATTCCCTTACATTCACCCATGCTTGAGGCTCATCGTTCTGATGTTACACGGGTTCTTCAGAGACTACGTGAGAACAGCCTGTTTTGTAAACTCGAGAAATGTTAGTTCCATCAGACTCAAGTAACCTTCCTATGTTATGTTATCTCCGTTGCAGGGTTCTCCATGAATCCTGACAAGTTGTCTGCAGTTCTGCAGTGGCCTTGCCCAGTTGGTTTTTGGTCTATTCAACGTTTTTGGGGTTTGCAAATTACTATAGAAAGTTTATTAAAAACTTTTCTTCCTTAGTCAAACCTATCACAGACATAACCCATAAAGAGAATGATCCACTCCATTTGTCACCTACTGCCATTAAGGCCTTTGATAGTCTAAAGACTGCCTTTGCTGCAGCTCCAGTTCTGACTCATCCTAACCCTGTCCTGCCTTTCGTTCTTGAGGTTGATGCGTCTGAGACTGGAGTAGGTGCCCTACTGTCTCAACGTCCTACGCCTGACGGTTCCCTGCGTTCGTGTGGTTTCCTCTCTAAGAAATTGTATCCAGTGGAGTGCAATTATGAAATTGGTGACAGGGAATTACTGCCCATAATTTTGGCACTCAAGGAATGGAGGCATCTTCTTGAGGGTACTAGCGTACCAGTGCTCATTCTTACTGACCACAAGAATTTAACTTATCTATCTGAAGCAAAACGTTTGTCGCCCCGACAGGCCAGATGGGCGCTATTTTTGTCTCGGTTTAATTATGTGGTCTCCTACCTGCCTGGTAGTAAGAATGTTAGGGCTGATGCCCTCTCTCGACAATTTTCGCCTCTGTCCAAGGAGGAGTCTTTTCCTACTCCAGTTATAGCTCCTGACCATATTTTGGCTACCATACGTACTAATTTGACTTCTCCCTTGGAGGAGGAGATCCTGGCTGCACAAACCAATGCACCTCCTGAGAAACCTAGGGGTAAGTGTTTTGTTCCTGTGAATCTTCAAACTAAACTTTTGCAAACTTACCACTATCCTAAAGCTCCAGGTCACCCAGGCAAGAACCAAATGATTTGGTCTGTCACTCGACAATTCTGATGGCCAGATCTCTGTTCTGATGTTGCTGCGTATGTTGCCTCCTGCTCAGTTTGTGCACAGAATAAGACTCCTCAACATCTTCCTGTGGGTCTTCTTCAACATATTGCTAATGGTGAGCGTCCTTGGACACATCTTTCCATGGACCTCATTGTCGAGCTCCCTGTTTCCAATGGCAATACTGTTATCCTTATGGTGGTTGACCGTTTTTCTAAAATGTCACATTACATTCCTTTGAAGAAGCTGCCTACCCCTAAGGAGTCTGCTTCAATTTTTGTCCGGGAGGTCCTTCGTTTACATGGGTTACCCAAGGAGATAGTGTCGGACCGGAGTAGCCAGTTTGTCTCCAGATTTTGGAGTTCCTTTAGTGTTCAAAAAGGGATCCAGCTTTCCATCTCAGCATATCACCCTCAATCCAATGGGACTGTGGAACGGTCTAATCAAGCTCTGGAAAAGTTCCTCCATTGCTATGTCTCAGATCACCACAATAATTGGTCTGAACTGTTACCTTGGGCAGAGTTTGCTCGTAATAGTGCTATTAATGCTTCCTTCAAGTTATCTCCGTTCATGGCGAATTATGGGTTTCAACCATCCTTGTTGCCCAATTCATTCATGTCTCAGGGTATTCCGGCTTTGGAGGAGCATCTCCGGCAAACTCTGCTCCACGTGGGTGCAGATTCAGGATTGCCTTCATCGTTCTATGCAGCGCCAAAAGTTCCAGGCTGATCGTAGGCGTCTGCCCGAGCCTTCCTACCAGGTTGGTGACAGGATTTGGCTGTCCTCCCGCAACTTGAACCTTTGTGTGCCTTCCAATAAACTGGCTCCCTGTTATGTTGGTCCTTTTCGAATACTCCGATGGGTCAATCCTGTGGCCTACGCTCTTGACCTTTCTTTTGAAATGCGCATCTCCAATGTTTTTCATGTCTTCCTCTTGAAACCATTGGTTTGTAATCGGTTTACCACTGTGTTGCCTCGTCCCCATCCTATCTTTGTTGACAACCATGAAGAATATGAGGTCAGCAGCATTATTGACTCTCGTATGTCCAGGGGCCGCCTACAGTATTTGGCTCACTGGAGGGGTTACGGTACAGAGGAGCGTTCATGGGTTCCCTCCTCTGATGTTCATGCTTCCACCCTCCTCCATGACTTCCATGCCCGTTTCCCCAATAAGCATTTTGTCCTCCCGTAGGGGAGGGGTCGATGAGGGGAGGGTACTGTCAGGGTTTTTTCCCTGCTTTGTTTGCCATGTGCTGCTGGCAGCCATTTTACTCACCTCTCTTGCTGACTCTGGTGCATAGTGTGTGATGCTGCTCATTTCTTGCATGCCCTTTTATGGCCAGACAGGTGTACATTATCCATGTGAGACAGGTTGCAGTCTCAGAATTGTGATGTCATCACTTATTATTTAAAGGGCCTCGGATATTTTTGTAATACTATTTTTGTAATACTATCCGTAATTTTATCTCAACCTGAAACTTGGGCTGTTTTATATATGTCCTATATGTTTTATATATATATATGTTTTCTATATATTTATGATTTTTAAAAGGATTTCCTTCCGTATAAGTGTTTTTTTCTGATTAATTTGTGCTTTTTCCCTTTTCCTTTATATATATATATATATATATATATATATATATATATATATATATATATATATATATTTATATATATATTAATCATAGAATTAATTAATCAATTAAGATGGCAAACACTGTTTCTCTTTATGTAGAAAAAATATTAATGTTATTCCATGTCCTATACAACTGATTATAGATTATTTTTATCATCACTTCATGTTTCTTAATCTATATAATGTAACAATTTAGATACCTTTTTATTCAAAGAATACACGTATTGACCACTTCCTATTCACGTTGCCCTTAATCATAATGGCGATAAGAAACTCTGTTTTAAGTATATCACAAGCCACATGATATTTTGTACCAAATTAATATGTGTGATGTGCTAAGTCAACTCTGCATTACAACACACATAACATACAGTATAATTACTATACGCAAAATATAGCTTTATTGAATGAATACATGTAATCATTATTTTAGTCATGTTTGAAAACTCACTTTTTAATTCTTTCTCTCAATAATTTACTCTTGCCCTTAACCAAGATGGCGATATAATACTCTGTGTAAACTGAGTCATAAGTCACATTGCCTTGCACTTTGAAACCACCTTATTATCTCCATAGTTAGCAATACACTTAGTACACAATATACCTTATTGGTCTAACCCGGAAGTACTTCTTTAGATTCCGGTGAGATCCTGTTTACATTTTTTTGGTGCCAAAATTTGCCACACCCCTCTTTTCTGATTGGCTAAAAAAGCCTTTAAATAACTAAACATTACAAAAAGCTGATATTGTCTTGATAAAGGCCACTTAAAAGGCAGAAAAGCGTCGACTTTATGACAAACCAGCCCGAGTTTCTACTTTCATATGGTATTGGTGAGCACTCTTTCTTTTAGCCCAGCTAGAACTTTAGTTTTTGTGCATCCTTTTGTTTTGTTTTTTTTTGTTTGTTTTTTGTTTGTTTTTTGTTTGTTCTTTTTTTCTTTTTTTTAATCTTTTATTTTTGAACCAGCAGTGCAGCAATACAAAAAATAAACAAATAGTTTACGCCTTGCAAGGCCATCAATCAGTACAATCAAAACTAACAACAAAGAAAAAGAATTATATTACTAACATTGTTTTAAATCACAACCAAAATTTTGTCCCCATACACTTCTACTATACACTGCTGGGATCCATTTCTGTGATATCCTTATCCCGCCAACTTACAAACAAAAAAAACTAAAAAGCAAAACAAAACAAAAAAGGGGGGGAAATGGGAAAAAGAAAAATTAAGGAGAAGGAGAAAATTATTATTTCCTTAATTAGAGGGAGGGGAAGAAACGGCGGGTAGCAGTGTGAGTATATTCACCTTATCTCTCATTGTCAATACTACAGGGGTGTTACCAGATGCCCAGAAGTACTAACTCTGTGTTTCTGAACGGAAATATCATATAATTTATCTCAGGAACAGAGAGTGATTTAATAAATTTTGAACATTTACAAAAAAATTGTCTGATATCTGATTCGTTGTCTATATTTGTATCCCTCTGTTCTAATAGACATTGCTTCTTTAAAGAGTTCCTGATTTCTGTAATAGATGGGATTGCTCTTGTTTTCCATTTTTTGAGGATAAGGTATCTGACTGCCAGAATCAACAAAGTTACTATTTTTTTTTCAGAAAATCTTTGTCCAACTTGTTTTTTTAAGCAGAATAAAATCTGCATCAGTGATATCTCTGGAGGGGGGGATCTTTAATGATCTATTCAGCCAAAACTCTAATTTCCACCAAAGGTGTCTAATCTTGGGGAAATTCCAGAACATATGCATTAAGTCCGCTGCAGGCAATGAACATTTGGGACATTTGTTAAAACTACAATTTCGAAATTTAATGCCTTTTTCAGGGGGGAAATATGAATTATGCAGGAGTTTAACTGACAAGGTAACCTGAGATACTTTCTGGATTGATAATTGTAAAAATGTAATATCAATATTATACCGAGGTATCCGCCGGTTCCATTCTGCAACAATTTTCTCTAAAATCGGAACTCACTTGCTAGATCTAAGCAAGTGATAACACAGAGAGATCGACATGTGTCCATTCTTGTATAGTGTAAGCCAGCTTTCCAAATTTCCCAAGGCCCAGCACCAGCCTGCCTCTTTTATTAACTCTACAACAAAATGTCTAATTTGTAAATATGCAAAAAATTCCTTATTAGTAACATTCTATTCAGTTTTTAGTTCCTCAAAGGTTTTAACACATTTTTTATCTTTATCGATAAAATGTATTATCCTGTCTGTGGTATGTTAGATTTTTACCTTGCTAGTAATAAAATTTATGTGAATCTCAATATCCACAATAAAGATTCAGCTCTTAACTAGAGCTTGTTGCTCCTTTTTTATCTAAGCAGATAACAACTACTATGCTACCTTAATATAAAATGTGAGTCAATTGATACATGATGAATATCTCTTTAATTAACAAACTTTAGTGTTAATAGTGATGTAGTAATATAATATGTGAGATAGCAATTTGCTTACGGCTAGATTTAGAGTTCTGCGGCCAAAGGGGTGCGTTAGCTACGCTGGCTTTTTTTCCCCCGCACCTTTTAAATACCGCTGGTATTTAGCGTTCACAGAAGGGCTGGGTTAGGCTCCAAAAAAGGGAGCGTAGAGCATATTTACCGCCACTGCAACTCTAAATACCAGCGTTGCTTACGGATGCGGCCAGCTTCAAAAACGTGCTCGTGCACGATTCCCCCATAGAAAACAATGGGGCTGTTGAGCTGAAAAAAAAACTAACACCTGCAAAAAAGCAGCGTTCAGCTCCTAACGCAGCCCCATTGTTTCCTATGGGGAAACACTTCCTAAGTCTGCACCTTACACCCTAACATGTACCCCGAGTCTAAACACCCCTAGCCTTATGCTTATTAACCCCTAATCTGCCGCCCCCGCTATCGCTGACCCCTGCATATTATTATTAACCCCTAATCTGCCGCTCCGTACACCGACGCAACCTACGTTATCCCTATGTACACCTAATCTGCTGCCCCTAACACCGCCGACCCCTATGTTATATTTATTAACCCCTAATCTGCCGCCCCCACTATCGCTGACCCCTGCATATTATTATTAACCCCTAATCTGCCGCTCCGTACACCGCCGCAACCTACGTTATCCCTTTGTACCCTTAATCTGCTGCCCCTAACACCGCCGACCCATATATTATATTTATTAACCCCTAATCTGCTGCCCCCAACGTCGCCTCCACCTACCTACAATAATTAACCCCTAATCTGCCGACCGGATCTCACCGCTACTCTAATAAATGTATTAACCCCTAAAGCTAAGTCTAACCTTAACCCTAACACCCCCCTAAGTTAAATATAATTTAAATCTAACGAAATAAATTAACTCTTATTGAATAAATTATTAATATTTAAAGCTAAATACTTACCTGTAAAATAAACCCTAATATAGCTACAATATAAATTATAATTATATTGTAGCTATTTTAGGATTAATATTTATTTTACAGGCAACTTTGTAATTATTTTAACCAGGTACAATAGCTATTAAATAGTTAATAACTATTTAATAGTTACCTAGTTAAAATAATTACAAAATTACCTGTAAAATAAATCCTAACCTAAGTTACAATTAAACCTAACACTACACTATCAATAAATTAATTAAATACAATAGCTACAAATAAATACAATGAAATAAACTAACTAAAGTACAAAAAATAAAAAAGAACTAAGTTACAAAAAATAAAAAAATATTTACAAACATTCTAAGCCCCCTAATAAAATAAGAAAGACCCCCAAAATAAAAAAAATGCCCTACCCTATTCTAAAATTAAAATAGAAAAGCTCTTTTACCTTACCAGCCCTGAAAAGGGCCCTTTGCGGGGCATGCCCCAAAGAATTCAGCTCTTTTGCCTGTAAGAAAAAACATACAATACCCCCCCCAACATTACAACCCACCACCCACATACCCCTAATCTAACCCAAACCCCCCTTAAATAAACCTAACACTAAGCCCCTGAAGATCTTCCTACCTTATCTTCACCACGCCGGGTTCACCGATTGATCCAGAAGAGCCGCCGATGTCTTGATCCAAGCCCAAGCGGGGGGCTGAAGTTGTCCATGATCCGGCTGAAGTCTTCATCCAAGTGGGAGCTGAAGAGGTCCATGATCGGGCTGAAGTCTTCTATCAAGCGGCATCTTCAATCTTCTTTCTTCCGGATCCATGTTCATCCCGCCGACGCGGAACATCCATCTTCACCAACGACTTCCCGACGAATGACGGTTCCTTTAAGGGACGTCATCCAAGATGGTGTCCCTCGAATTCCGATTGGCTGATAGGATTCTATCAGACAATCGGAATTAAGGTAGGAAAATTCTGATTGGCTGATGGAATCAGCCAATCAGAATCAAGTTCAATCCGATTGGCTGATCCGATCAGCCAATCAGATTGAGCTCGCATTCTATTGGCTGTTCCTATTTCTAACACTCACTTCAGCCAAGACTCTAAATACCGGCGTTAGGAAGATCCCATTGAAAAGATAGGATACGCAAATGGCGTAGGGGGATCTGCAGTATGGAAAAGTTGCGGCTGCAAAGTGAGCGTTAGACCCTTTCCTGACTGACTCCAAAAAAAAACAGCGTTAGGAGCCTCTAACGGTGGTTTTGCCAGCTACCGCCAAACTCTAAATCTAGGCCTATGTAAATAATCTGTAGCAGAAACCGGATAATAGCAGAAAATATAGACAAAGTCTAATTCAGATATATATGCAGGTTTAAGATGACCCTTACTTCACGCATTCACACACATCCTAAAATATATACAAGTTCAGACAAGCTGCAGACATACTAGGGTTGTTTGTGACAAGAAACGGCTGATAAATAAGAGTTTGCAGACAACAATTGATTGTGGCAAAAAAGGTAAGTAGAAATAACTTATTAGGGCCCAGTCTTGGGTTAAGTACGTTACCCCCTGTGTACCGATAGAAAGCTCCGTTACCGCACTGAGAGCTCCGTGTCTGAGAGGCTGTCGGCGTGTGTGAATGCGGCTTACTTCCGGGTAGCGGTTGGAAAGTATATCCGGCTGTTTAGGGATTCAGACTTGCAAATGAAAGCCAAGGTTTGAACTGGCAACAAAGTATCAGCATAACCGAAAGTTAGATATTGAAAGAAGACACTTTAGATTCTTCAGTTTAGGAGACCTGAAAAGAGAGATGCTTCAGCAGAGAAGTTTAGACTTCAATATTCAGGCAGGGAATAGATGCAATAGAAAACCTTAAATAGGGAGGAACCAAGATAGGAGGGGCAAGGCTTATAGGTATATCACACTGTCTAACCCTGAATTATTCCATTTCTTAAATACTGCTGAGTTTAAGCCTGCAGGAAATTTTGGGTTCCCCATCAGCGATAGGTATTAAGAGACCTTACAATTTAGTGACAAAAGATTACCTAATTTCCACCAGGCCTTCAAGGGGTTAAAAAAGGTTTTAAGTTTTTTAATTTCCCCTGGTAGCTCTTTAGGTACACAGTGAATTAGTACTAGCAGTAAAAATGTATTACAGATATTTACCTCAAGTGCGTTGTTTACAACATAGTTATTGCAGGAGATCCAATCTGCCACTGTTCATGCTAAAAAAACATAATTATACATATGGATGTCAGGCAATGAAAGGCCTCCACTCTCTTTTGAGAGTGAGAGTTTGTTTAAAGAGATCCTAGGTCTTTTCTCCTGCCATATAAATTTACTAAGTGCACGAATGTCCCTCTCTAAGAGCATTATTAAAGTATTCTGAAGGACATAGAGAAGCTTTGGGAAAAGAACCATTTTAAACAGGGCTATCCGCCCTGAGATCGATAATGGTAGAGTCTGCCAACTTTTCAGTTTCTCTCTATATATATAGAAATATAGAAATATTAAGATTATAAATGTCACTTGGCGTATATGGAATTAGAATCCCTAAATACTTAAAGGAATCTTTAACCACATTGAAGGGGATGATGGTGGGGGAGTCACTATTTTTCCTAAGCCACAAGATTTCAAACTTTTCTGCATTGACCTTATAGCCTGAGAAGGACCCAAATTGAGTAATAATTTCCAAAAGTACAGGTATGCTGATTTTAGTGTCTGATAAATACAAAAGTATGTCATCCGCATAAAATTTAATTTTTACCTCATGTTTACCTACTTTGATGCCCTTCAGTTGGTGTCTAATCATGATTGCTAAAGGTTCAATGGAGACATGGAAGAGAAGGGGAGAGAGAGGACACCCCTGCCGAGTTCCCCTCCCCAGCATTAACTGTGGAGATACAGTATTATTAACTATCAATCTTGTTTGGGGTTTTTTATACAAATTAGTTATGAATTCAAGAAACTCATCTCTGAACCCAAACTTAGCTAAGGAAATAAATAAATGGTCAAAATGTATTGAGTCAAATGCTTTCTCAGCATCAATTGAAACAATGGCTAAATCAGGGGCGTCCCCACCCCCTGACATCTCCATGTTCCTAAAAATACTCTGTAATAACCAGGGCTTCTCTGATCTTTGCTGAAGAATTGCACCTATTCAAGAACCCAGCTTGATCTGTATGAATAATATTTGCTAATGTTAACTGCAACCTCTGGGCAATAATTGAACTAAGTATCTTGTAGTCTGAATTTAAAAGGGCTATGGGTCTATATGACTCCTTCAAAGTGGGATCTTTCCCTCCTTTGAGGATTGAGATTGTATGAGAGGCAGAAAAGGAAGGAGCTACAGGGTCACCCTTAACATACATACTATTATATAGATTGGTAAGATATGGGGTGATCTCTGAAGACATAGTTTTGTAGAACTCATTGGGCAACCCATCAGGGCCTGATGCTTTATTCAAAGCGAGATCTGAGATAGCTTTCACTATTTCCTGCTCAGTAATCGAGGCATTGATGGTTTCAGCAGATTCAGCTGAAATTATGGGGTAAGTAATTTTACTACAGAAATCATCAGACTGGGCAAGATTCGACCTTTTTAGGGAGTAAAGATCTCGATAATATTTAACAAATGCCCCCAAAATCTCTTCAGACTTATGCAGGGTGTTACCCTCCTGTTGAAGTTTCTCTATTAAGGATGACTTCTTATCCCTTTTGACCAAATTGGCCAAAAGTTTCCTAGATTTGTTTCCAAATCTATATAATCTAGCTTGCAATTTTAAGTTCTTCTGTGCTTCTTGAAAAACTGCAAAAGTGTCTCTTTCATTTTTATCCCTGATGTATTTTGCCCAATTAGCTGGTGTTTCCTCTAACAGGAAGCAATTGTAGGAGTTAGTTACTGACTTGATGATTTCTTTCTCTCTCAGTCTAAGTTTCCTAGCTCTCATGGAGCTATATGCTATAATTTTGCCCCTAAGCACTGCTTTTGCAGTTTCCCAGAATACAGCGGGACGATCTATATAGTCCCGTTTGAAATTAATATAATCTCTAAATTTATTTTTAAGCCCGTTTTTAAATTTTAAGTCAATTGCTAAAAAAGAGGGAAAAATAAAACGCGGGGCTTTATTTTTAAAGTGATTAAGCTGGAACTCTAGAAAAATGGGGCCATGATTAGATAGAAAAATAGGCAGAATCCCTGCCTTCACCTCCGATGTACAAAGCCTTTCGTTAATTAAAAATAAATCAATTCTAGACAGTGTTTTGTGGGCCTTAGATAAACAGGTAAAGTCTCTTTGGTCAGGGTTCTGCATTCTCCACACATCCTTGATTGCTAAATTCTGCATAATTGTTCTAAACATCCTAGCATCTAAATTATCCCTTTTATGCTTTAACTGTTTGGTACTCTGTCCAGAGGACAATGCGGGGCCATGTTAAAATCTCCCCCGAGAACCAAATGACCTTCATAGAAAGAGAGTATTTTGGATGTAATATACCCCAAAAATTCTGGGTCAAAAATATTGGGTGCAGAGATATTACATACTGTGAAGACCGTTTTGAGAATTTTTACTTTCAGCATCACATATCTCCCTTCCGGATCTACCTCTGTATTAATGACCTCCATGTTGATCCTTTTCCCTACCAGGATAGCCACCCCTCTCTTCCTTCTGACACTTGGAGAAAAAAAAATCTTAAGCTTCAAAGTTTCTTCAGGACTTAAATGTGTTTCCTGAAGAAACGCTATATCAGTACCAAGTTTCCTTAGATGGGTGAGAATTGATTTTCTTTTGATGGGAGAAGAGATCCCACCCACATTCCAAGAGACTATTTTAAAATTGGCCATTGTATCTATTACTAATTTGAATCAACAGAGAAAAGAGGGAACAAAACAAAAACAAGATAAAAAAAGGGGGGAAAGTTGGGGGGGGGAGGATAAACCCCTATCTACAATATAACCCTGGATGCAACTGCTTTTCATTCTTAAATGGTGTGTGAGGGTGAGATAAGCTAATCAGCTAGACATTTGAGGAATTCAATTCATTCATAAATTTTTCTGCCTCTTGAGGTGTGTCAAATACATGAGCTTCGCCTCTAACCATAACTTTCAGCTTTGCAGGATATATATAATAGTAGCACAATAGCCTTGCTGTATAAGTTTAGTGCAGATTGGGGCTAAACCCCTTCTTTTTATTGATGTCTTCGCTGAATAGTCCTGAAATAAAAATATTTTAGCTTCCCCTATATTAATAGGCTGATTCTTACGAAAGTATTGAAGTAGGGTTACCTTATCCTGAAAAATTAGTAGTTTAACAATCACAGGTCTCGGCCTATGATTCCCCTTATTATCTAACAAGGGCCTTCCTATCCTATGCGCTCTTTCAATTATTATTTGAGGGTAAGTATGTGGAATTTTTAGAAGCTGAACTAGTGACTCTGAAATAAAAGTACTTAGGACTTCGTACTGCTTCCCCCCTGGGACCCCAATAATTCGAACATTGTTCCTTCATGAGCGATTCTCAAGGTCCTCAATGCTAAGCTGCATTTTAGTGATACTAAGATTAGAGGCTTCTAAATTAGAGCTGTGCAGTGTGGTGAGATCTTACAGATCTGACACTCTTTGCTCAACTTCATTAATTCTACTGGCAAACTGTCTGATTTCCTGCATTAGCACTGTCATATCTTGTTTTATCTCTGATTTAAGTGAGTCAAATATAGGAGTCAAAGCCTCTGAGATATTAGTAACCAAGGCTTGCATGTTATTTACTTCATTTGGAGGGATTACATTTATGGGGGAAGGGTGAATCTCTACCGGAGTATCTAAAATATTTTTAGCTCTCCTATCTCTCTGCTTTGCTGCCATGGCTGGTGAGGGAGTCCTAGTGTGAGTGTGAAGAAATTTATCCATGTGGTGAAAACAGTGAGTGGGGGTGAAAAGGGATCAATCTAGGAGGAGATTCCTCCCGGTGCTCATTTAATTAGCGGTGAGAAAAAAAAAGGTGAAGTGAAGGAGAAGGAGGAGGAGGGTGAAGGGTGAAGAGAATGGGAATGTAGAATGCTAAAGGGGTTCTGTGATCTCAAAAAAAAAAAATACAAATAAGACTCACTCAACCAGTCACGGTCAGGAGCAGTGACGAAAGAGAGTATGATAATTTTAATGGTAGAGTATAATCTTCCAAAAACACTGTTTTAGCTTTCCGAAGAATAATGGTTCTTTACAGTAGAGCTATATGTCAGAATGACCTTCCCCTCCTGATCACTTCAGTACAGTTAACAGATACTCTGTATATATAACAATAGGCTCCTAGCTGTGAGAAAAAAAAAATAAAGACTTGGCCTTTGGCCCTATTATAGCATTTGTGTATACACAAAATTATATAAACTGTTACAACATTTTTTCATAGCTAGTGCACCAGATCCCTCCAGTAACAGTCTAAAACACAGATTCTGGGACCTCTATTAGCAACCAATATATATACAAATGAGCTTATTCTTGGAGGCCCCTCAAGCCTGTGAGCATATATTTATTTTACAGATAGTGTTGGTTCAATCTACTACCTTGTTAAATTTTAATGTTAATTCCTCAGAGTTTCTATAAAAGATGTTAAATTGCCAAAACAGGAAACCTCTGTACTTTAAGCACAAAATATAAACCCCTACCAGCACCTTGATTATGCATAGTAATTATCCTCTAATACAGAATAGAAAAACCTCTTTACACAATTACTATACACTAAATAATCCCAGCTGGGATCTAACTTGAGAAAGGGGAGCAAGAAAGAAAAACCCTTAAAAAAAGAACAACCTTAGTAATACATAAGCATTATAATTGATGTTATACCTTAACCCATACTAGCCTTAGATAGGTAAAATTTCTAAATTTTAAAAAAGTCACATAAAGGGTAGTTTCACTTTTATTAGTTCTTAGTTTTTCAAGATTATAAAGACTCCCAGCAGATTAAATCTGCAAGAAAAGAAAAAACTTGAACAGTACCTTCGCTTAGGTGTGCATAATGGTCAACGTATCCTCTTGCTGAATCAGAGAGGATTGAGAAAAAAACTTCACCCCAGACACCTGGGGCAAAAGAAGTTGAGCCAGTGATGGCCACCTAAAAACTCCATTCATGATACCAAACAGATGAAAAAAACTGCGGTGGACCTCCAGAAAGCACCAGTTACCCTTCGTCTCGATCCTCACCAGATACCAGGAGAAGTTCCAGCTGCCCTGTGCTCTCCACACAAGCAGCCACACAGCTTCCTCTCACTGCAACCCTCTAGGCAGAATCAGCTGTGCAAGCGCCAAATCCCGACACCTCCACATGCAGCACCGGTGGGTGGAGGGTTCACAGCATGTATCTGCAGGGGCCTGGCTCCTTACATCAAATAGCAGCCAGAGCTTCAGAAGCCAGACATTTCCCACATCGGGAACACAGAGGACAGGTAAATCTTCAGTGGTATGTTTCTTTTATCACCTCCTCTCGCGTTATCAGTAGGTAAGGGGTCCGGGATGCATACCTCTAGGGCTTGTCTCCTCACAGTGATCGATCGCTGTTGTCGCTAATTCCAGAAACCTTCTCACTTCTGCGACAGGGGACCAAGAATGGTAATACCGAAATGATTCCTTAACGACTCTGCCTCTAGGGTCAGTAGATGAAGGATCTGCAGCTTGTACCCTAAGCTTGGCACCTTATACAAGTGGCCGGTTATAACCGTAAAAGCCAGGCACCTCCAGAGACCGGGTACAAAAAACAAGAAGCAGCGCTGTGGCCTAGATTTAGAGTTCGGCGGTAGCCGTCAAAACCAGCGTTAGAGGCTCCTAACGCTGGTTTTGGCCGCCCGCTGGTATTTGGAGTCAGTGATTAAAGGGTCTAACGCTCACTTTACAGCCGCGACTTTTCCATACCGCAGATCCCCCTACGCCATTTGCGTAGCCTATCTTTTCAATGGGATCTTTCTAACGCTGGTATTTAGAGTCGTTTCTGCAGTGAGCATTAGAGCTCTAACGACAAAATTCCAGCCGCCTGAAAAAAGCAGGAGTTAAGAGCTTTCTGGCTAACGCCGGTTTATAAAGCTCTTAACTACTGTACCCTAAAGTACACTAACACCCATAAACTACCTATGTACCCCTAAACCGAGGTCCCCCCACATCGCCGCCACTCGATTAAAATTTTTAACCCCTAATCTGCCGACCGCCACCTACGTTATACTTATGTACCCCTAATCTGCTGCCCCTAACCCCGCCGACCCCTATATTATATTTATTAACCCCTAACTTGCCCCCCACAACGTCGCCGCAAGCTACTTAAAATAATTAACCCCTAATCTTCCGACCGCAAATCGCCGCCACCTACGTTATCCCTATGTACCCCTAATCTGCTGCCCCTAACATCGCCGACCCCTATGTTATATTTATTAACCCCTAATCTGCCCCCCACAACGTCGCCGACACCTACCTACACTTATTAACCCCTAATCTGCCGAGCGGACCTGAGCGCTACTATAATAAAGTTATTAACCCCTAATCCGCCTCACTAACCCTATCATAAATAGTATTAACCCCTAATCTGCCCTCCCTAACATCGCCGACACCTACCTTCAATTATTAACCCCTAATCTGCCGACCGGAGCTCACCGCTATTCTAATAAATGTATTAACCCCTAAAGCTAAGTCTAACCCTAACACTAACACCCCCCTAAGTTAAATATAATTTTTATCTAACGAAATAAATTAACTCTTATTAAATAAATGATTCCTATTTAAAGCTAAATACTTACCTGTAAAATAAACCCTAATATAGCTACAATATAAATTACATTTATATTATAGCTATTTTAGGATTAATATTTATTTTACAGGTAACTTTGTATTTATTTTAACCAGGTACAATAGCTATTAAATAGTTAAGAACTATTTAATAGTTACCTAGTTAAAATAATTACAAATTTACCTGTAAAATAAATCCTAACCTAAGATATAATTAAACCTAACACTACCCTATCAATAAAATAATTAAATAAACTACCTACAATTACCTACAATTAACCTAACACTACACTATCAATAAATTAATTAAACACAATTGCTACAAATAAATACAATTAAATAAACTATCTAAAGTACAAAAAATAAAAAAGAACTAAGTTACAGAAAATAAAAAAATATTTACAAACATAAGAAAAATATTACAACAATTTTAAACTAATTACACCTACTCTAAGCCCCCTAATAAAATAACAAAGACCCCCAAAATAAAAAATTCCCTACCCTATTCTAAAATACAAATATTACAAGCTCTTTTACCTTACCAGCCCTGAACAGGGCCCTTTGCGGGGCATGCCCCAAGAATTTCAGCTCTTTTGCCTGTAAAAAAAAACATACAATACCCCCCCCCCAACATTACAACCCACCACCCACATACCCCTAATCTAACCCAAACCCCCTTAAATAAACCTAACACTAATCCCCTGAAGATCTTCCTACCTTGTCTTCACCATCCAGGTATCACCGATCCGTCCTGGCTCCAAGATCTTCATCCAACCAAAGCGGGGGTTGGCGATCCATAATCCGGTGCTCCAAAGTCTTCCTCCTATCCGGCAAGAAGAGGACATCCGGACCGGCAAACATCTTCTCCAAGCGGCATCTTCTATGTTCTTCCATCCGATGACGACCGGCTCCATCTTGAAGACCTCCAGCGCGGATCCATCCTCTTCTTCCGACGACTAGACGACGAATGACGGTTCCTTTAAGGGACGTCATCCAAGATGGCGTCCCTCGAATTCCGATTGGCTGATAGGATTCTATCAGCCAATCGGAATTAAGGTAGGAATATTCTGATTGGCTGATGGAATCAGCCAATCAGAATCAAGTTCAATCCGATTGGCTGATCCAATCAGCCAATCAGATTGAGCTCGCATTCTATTGGCTGTTCCGATCAGCCAATAGAATGCGAGCTCAATCTGATTGGCTGATTGGATCAGCCAATCGGATTGAACTTGATTCTGATTGGCTGATTCCATCAGCCAATCAGAATATTCCTACCTTAATTCCGATTGGCTGATAGAATCCTATCAGCCAATCGGAATTCGAGGGACGCCATCTTGGATGACGTCCCTTAAAGGAACCGTCATTCGTCGTCTAGTCGTCGGAAGAAGAGGATGGATCCGCGCTGGAGGTCTTCAAGATGGAGCCGGTCGTCATCGGATGGAAGAACATAGAAGATGCCGCTTGGAGAAGATGTTTGCCGGTCCGGATGTCCTCTTCTTGCCGGATAGGAGGAAGACTTTGGAGCACCGGATTATGGATCGCCAACCCCCGCTTGGGTTGGATGAAGATCTTGGAGCCAGGACGGATCGGTGATACCTGGATGGTGAAGACAAGGTAGGAAGATCTTCAGGGGATTAGTGTTAGGTTTATTTAAGGGGGTTTGGGTTAGATTAGGGGTATGTGGGTGGTGGGTTGTAATGTTGGGGGGGGGGGTATTGTATGTTTTTTTTTACAGGCAAAAGAGCTGAAATTCTTGGGGCATGCCCCGCAAAGGGCCCTGTTCAGGGCTGGTAAGGTAAAAGAGCTTGTAATATTTGTATTTTAGAATAGGGTAGGGAATTTTTTATTTTGGGGGTCTTTGTTATTTTATTAGGGGGCTTAGAGTAGGTGTAATTAGTTTAAAATTGTTGTAATATTTTTCTTATGTTTGTAAATATTTTTTTATTTTCTGTAACTTAGTTCTTTTTTATTTTTTGTACTTTAGATAGTTTATTTAATTGTATTTATTTGTAGCAATTGTGTTTAATTAATTTATTGATAGTGTAGTGTTAGGTTAATTGTAGGTAATTGTAGGTAGTTTATTTAATTATTTTATTGATAGGGTAGTGTTAGGTTTAATTATATCTTAGGTTAGGATTTATTTTACAGGTAAATTTGTAATTATTTTAACTAGGTAACTATTAAATAGTTCTTAACTATTTAATAGCTATTGTACCTGGTTAAAATAAATACAAAGTTACCTGTAAAATAAATATTAATCCTAAAATAGCTATAATATAATTATAATTTATATTGTAGCTATATTAGGATTTATTTTACAGGTAAGTATTTAGCTTTAAATAGGAATAATTTATTTAATAAGAGTTAATTTATTTCG
Source organism: Bombina bombina (assembly GCF_027579735.1). Taxonomy (NCBI): domain Eukaryota; kingdom Metazoa; phylum Chordata; class Amphibia; order Anura; family Bombinatoridae; genus Bombina; species Bombina bombina. The sequence continues at coordinate 608,287,578 of NC_069504.1, read as the reverse complement.
TTAGATAAAAATTATATTTAAGTTAGGGGGGTGTTAGTGTTAGGGTTAGACTTAGCTTTAGGGGTTAATACATTTATTAGAATAGCGGTGAGCTCCGGTCGGCAGATTAGGGGTTAATAATTGAAGGTAGGTGTCGGCGATGTTAGGGAGGGCAGATTAGGGGTTAATACTATTTATGATAGGGTTAGTGAGGCGGATTAGGGGTTAATAACTTTATTATAGTAGCGCTCAGGTCCGCTCGGCAGATTAGGGGTTAATAAGTGTAGGTAGGTGTCGGCGACGTTGTGGGGGGCAGATTAGGGGTTAATAAATATAACATAGGGGTCGGCGATGTTAGGGCAGCAGATTAGGGGTACATAGGGATAACGTAGGTGGCGGCGGTTTACGGAGCGGCAGATTAGGGGTTAAAAGTGTAATGCAGGGGTCAGCGATAGCGGGGGCGGCAGATTAGGGGTTAATAAGTGTAAGGCTAGGGGTGTTTAGACTCGGGGTACATGTTAGAGTGTTAGGTGCAGACGTAGGAAGTGTTTCCCCATAGGAAACAATGGGGCTGCGTTAGGAGCTGAACGCTGCTTTTTTGCAGGTGTTAGGTTTTTTTTCAGCTCAAACAGCCCCATTGTTTCCTATGGGAGAATCGTGCACGAGCACGTTTTTGAGGCCGGCCGCGTCCGTAAGCAACTCTGGTATCGAGAGTTGCATTTGCGCTAAATATGCTCTACGCTCCTTTTTTGGAGCCTAACGCAGCATTTGTTTGAACTCTCGATACCAGAGTTAAATTTATGGTGCGGCCAGAAAAAAACCCGCGGAGCGTTAACAGCCCTTTTACCGCCAAACTCCAAATCTAGCCGTCAGTGTCTCCACTCATAGCATAGTAGCTGAGTAGTGCTCATT